>NW_021963725.1:0-59045 GCF_901765095.1 Microcaecilia unicolor | reverse complement strand
TCTCTCCCCCGCGCGTCTCTTGCGAGCGCTGGTTGAGGGTGCGTCTAGGGCTGTTGCCCAGGCTGCGAAGTACACAGTCTGGGGGGTTTTCCCCCGAGTTTGTTTTGCTGCTGCATCAGGCCTTCCTTATGCAAAACGCTGCCCCTGCTCCCTCGTCTGGTAAAGAGGTTGAGGTTCCCAGAGGTAAACGCCCTCAGTTGATTCCCAGGCCTTGGAGGACTTTGTCTCCTCCGATGTAGATGAGGGCAGCGTATCTGAGGTCTCCCAACGGTCCTTTGCGGATTCCTTGGAGGAGACGGATCCCCGCTCGGATGGAGCGGATGACCCCTCTGCAGCGCGGCTTTTTAGCTCAGAGGATTTGTCCAACCTGTTGGTACAGGCCATGGACACTTTGAAGATTTCCTCTCCGGAGGACGTCTCTCCCTCAGCCCCTGTTGGCTCTGCCATTATGCTGGGGACGAAGCGCCCGCCTAGAACCTTCCACGTGCATGATGCCATGCACACCTTAATTGCGGCTCAATGGGATGTCCCGGAAGCGAGCCTTAAAGTGGCTAGGGCTATGTCCCGCCTCTATCCTTTGACTGAAATGAACGTGAGGCCTATCTGTGGCCTACCGTGGATTCTTTAATCACTGCGGTGACTAAGAAAACGGCGTTGCTGGTGGAAGGTGGCACGGCCCTAAAGGACGCCCAAGACAGAAGATTGGAGGCGGCCTTAAGGTCGTCCTTTGAGGCAGCTGCTTTAAGTTTGCAGGCCTCAATTTGCGGCTCCTATGTGGCCAGGGCGTGCCTGACTATGGTGCAGCGGGCTTTCCCCTCGGATCTTTCCTTGAGGGCTGATTGGCCGGCCCTGGAATCGGGCTTAGCCTATTTGGCAGACTTGCTGTATGATGTCTTGAGGGCCTCAGCGAAAGGCATGCTCAGACAATCTCTGCGCGGCGTGGCTTTGGCTGAAACATTGGTTGCTGACCACGCCTCTAAATCCCGCCTGGCTAGATTGCCTTTTAAAGGCAAGCTGCTCTTTGGGGTCGAGCTGGACAAAATCGTGACCGATCTCGGCACGTCTAAGGGCAAGAAGTTACCAGAGGTCAGGGTTCGGGCTAGTACTCGCCCTGGTACCTCCAGAGGACGTTTCAGGAAGCCCGTCGGTACCGCCCGGGCAGGTCGGGCTCCTCTGCCCCCTCTTCCTTCAAGAGGAACTTCTCCCCCAAGCAGCATTCCTTTCGCAGAGACCGCCGTCCCGGGTGCTCCCTCCGGTCCTCCCCCAGGGTCTCGTACCCAATGACGGGGCCTTGGTCCACGCCCCAGTGCAGATTGGAGGACGGCTGTCCTCGTTTATGGGCGAGTGGACCACAATAACTTCAGACGCTTGGGTGCTGGAAGTCATCAGAGACGGCTACAAGCTAGAGTTCTGCCGACCCTTAAAAGACGGGTTTGTACTTTCTCCCTGCAAGTCTCCGGTCAAAGCTGTGGTAGTGCAGCAGACCTTGAACAATCTGATCCGCCTGGGGGCGGTCGTTCCGGTGCCAGAAAATCAGCTTGGCAAGGGATGTTACTCCTTTTTCTTTGTGATACCAAAGAAAGGAGGTTCTGTACGGCCTATCCTCGACCTCAAAGGGGTCAATTGGGCCTTGAAAGTTCGGCACTTTCGCATGGAGACCCTCCGCTCTGTTATAGCGGCAGTGAAGGCAGGAGAGTTCCTGGCATCCTTGGACATCAAGGAAGCGTACTTGCATATTCCCATCTGGCCTCCTCATCAACGCTTTCTGCGTTTTGCAGTACTGGGCCGACACTTCCAGTTCAGAGCCCTCCCGTTCGGGTTGGCTACTGCTCCGCGGACCTTCTCCAAAGTAATGGTGGTCATCGCGGCCTTCCTGAGGAAGGAAGGAGTTCAAGTCCATCCTTATCTGGACGACTGGTTGATCCAAGCCCCCTCTTATGCAGAGTGCGGCAAAGCTGTGAACCGGGTGGTTGCTCTTTTGAGCTCCCTGGGGTGGATCATCAACTGGGAGTAAAGCCAGCTGCGCCCGACTTAGTCCCTGGAGTATCTGGAGTTCGATTCGACACCCAAGTGGGCAGAGTGTTCCTGCCAGACAATCGGTTTGTCAATTTTCAGGCTCAGGTGGACTAGTTCCTAGTAGCCTCTCCTATTCGGGCTTGGGACTACGTGCAGCTGTTGGGCTCTATGACGGCCACGATGGAAGTAGTGCCCTGGGCCAGGGCTCATATGAGACCACTACAACAATCTCTGCTGCTGCGCTGGACTCCGATGTCGGAGGATTATGCTGTGCGCCTTCCCTTGGACCCAGCAGTGCGCAAGGCGCTGAGCTGGTGGACGCAGACAGACAAGTTGTCTGCAGGAATGCCTCTGGTGACCCCGGAGTGGATTGTCGTCACGACAGACGCCTCTTTGATGGGCTGGGGAGCCCACTGCTTGGGAAGGACAGCGCAGGGGCTCTGGTCTCCTGCAGAGGCAAGTGGTCTATCAACCTCCTGGAACTCAGAGCCATTCGGTTGGTGTGGGTTCATCCCGGTACTGGTGTTGAAGCCTGTACGGGTCCTGTCGGACAATGCCACGGCTGTGGCCTATGTCAACCGCCAGGGAGGTACCAAGAGCGCCCCTCTAGCCAAGGAGGCCATGAATCTATGCCAGTGGGCGGAAGCGAACCTGGAACAGCTGTCAGCGCCCACACATTGCCGGAGTCATGAATGTCAAGGCGGACTTTCTCAGTCGCCATACCTTGGAGCCCGGAGTGGCAGCTATCTGCTCAGGCGTTCTTGGGCATCACGAAGCGCTGGGGCCAGCCGAGCCTAGATCTGATGGCGTCATCGGCCAATTGTCAAGTGCCGCGCTTTTTCAGCAGAGGACGGGACCCTCGATCCCTGGGAGTAGATGCTCTTCTTCAACAGTGGCCGACACAAGAGCTTCTCTATGTGTTCCCGCCCTGGCCCATGTTGGGCAGGGTGCTAGACCTGGTGGCAAAGCATCCCGGCAGGGTAATCCTGGTGGGTCCGGATTGGCCCAGACGTCCCTGGTATGCAGACTTGATCAGGCTCTCAGTCGGCGATCCTCTGCGGCTGCCAGTGGAGCAGGGCCTTTTCATCAGGGTCCCGTGGTGATGGAGGATCCCTCCCCCTTTGGTCTTACGGCCTGGCTATTGAGCGGCAGCGTCTGAGAAAGAAGGGCTTCTCAGACAAGGTCATCGCCACTATGCTGAGAGCGAGGAAGCGCTCTACTTCTACTGCTTACGCCAGGGTTTGGCGTATCTTTGCAGCGTGGTGTGAAGCAGGCTGACTTTCTCCCTTCACTGCTCCAATTTCTTCAGTGTTGGCGTTCCTGCAAGAAGGTCTGGACATAGGCCTGTCGCTCAGTTCCCTGAAAGTTCAGGTAGCGGCTCTGGCTTGCTTCAGGGGCCGCCTGAAGGGTGCTTCCCTGGCTTCGCAGCCAGATATGGTGCGCTTTCTCAAGGGAGTTAATCACCTGCGCCCTCCTCTGCACTCAGTGGTGCCTGCGTGGAATCTCAACCTGGTGCTAAGAGCATTGCAGAAGCCGCCTTTTGAACCCTTGTCGAGGGCATCTCTGAAAGACCTGACGTTGAAAGCAGTCTTTTTGGTGGCTATCACTTCAGCCAGAAGAGTTTCCGAGCTCCAGGCACTCTCATGTCGAGAGTTTTTTCTGCAGTTCACTGAGGCAGGAGTGACTATTCGCACAGTGCCTTCCTTCCTGCCCAAGATTGTTTTTCGCTTCCATGTGATTCAGCAGCTCTGTCTCCCTTCCTTTCGTAGGGAGGTCTACCCAGAGGAATACTCTGCTCTCAATTTCTGGATGTGAGACGAGTCATCATCAGATACTTGGAAGTGACCAATGATTTCCGGAAATCGGATCATCTGTTTGTCCTGTTTACAGGTCCTCGTAAGGGTCTGCAGGCTTCTAAGCCTACAGTGGCAAGATGGGCAAGGAAGCCATTGCAGCGGCTTGGGTGGCCGCAGGGAAGGCCCATACCTTTGCCAGGCATTACCGCTTGACTGTGGCTGCTCGGGCGGAGGCCCGGTTTGGAGCTTCAGTGTTGCGGTCAGGATTTCTATGTCCCGCCCTGGGTGAGTACTGCTTCGGTACATCCCACCAGTCTATGGATTGATCAGCTTGATGATATGGAAGGTAAAATTATGTATCATACCTGATAATTTTCTTTCCATTAATCATAGCTGATCAATCCATAGCCCCTCCCAGATATCTGTACTGTTTATATTCTGGTTGAATTTTAGGTTCAAGTTTAGCCTTCAGTTACTTCAGGAGGACTTCGTGTTCAAGTTCTTCTTTCACTTGGATTCTTCAAGAGTTGAGACGAGTTTGTGTTACAGTGAGCTGCTGCATTCCTCTCCCCTCCGTTTTACGGGCTGGATTGAGATTTAAATTCTGCCGGCACTCCCTCCCGCTTCGTGCGGCTGTAGGGCAGCTTTGTACCCCTCCCGCTTCGGCGGTGTTAGGGTCAGTCAGCTCCTCCCGCGGTTGCGGTTGCAGGATAAGCCAGATCCCCCCGCATCGGCGGGTGTGGTGTCCCTCCCCCGCTCCGCGGGGATGAGCTGGACGGATTCCCCTCCCCCACTTGTGTGGGGAAGAGCTGGGTTAATTCCCCTCCCCCGTTTTGGCGGTGGTGAGCTGGGCAGAGTGTCCCTTCTTGGGTGTAATTCTCTAAGTGCTGAGTCCTGCGGATGGAGCTTTGATATCGACATACTGAGAGTTTCCGGCAGCACATGACCACATATAGGGAGGCAAAAGTTTGCTCTCTATCTCCACCTGCTGGTAGATGGACACAACCCACCAGTGTATGGATTGATCAGCTATGATTAATGGAAAGAAAATTATCAGGTATGATACATAATTTTACCTTAAATAGCTTCCCAGTACAGATCCATGCGGCACTCCACTACTCACCCTCCTCTGTTGAGAAAAATGGCCATTTAAACCTACCCTCTGTTTTCTGTCCACTGACCAATTCCTAATCCACAACAGAACATTGCCTCCTATCCCACGACTCTAATTTTTTCAGGAGTGTCTCATGAGGAACTTTGTCAAAAGCTTTCTGAAAATCTAGATACACTACATGTTTATTCACACCTTCAAAGAAATGAAGCAGATTGGTGAGGCAAGGCTTCCCTTGGCAGAATCCATGCTGACTCTGTCCCAATAGACTACGTTTAACCACATTCTCTGGCAATGAATTTTAGAGTTTAATTACACATTGAGTGAAGAAATATTTTCTCTGGTTTGTTTTAAATTTGCTGTTTAGTATCTTCATTGCATGCCCCCTAGTTCTAGTATTTTTGGAAAGAGTAAACCAGCAATTCACATCTACCTGCTCCACTCTCATAGACCTCTATCATGTCTCCCATCTGGCATCTCTTCAAGCTGAAGAGCCTTAACCGCTTTAGCATAGGGAAGTTGTTCCATCCCTTTTATCATTTTTGTCACTTTTTCGTACGTTTTCTAATTCCCCTATACCTTGTTTTGATAATGCGGTGGCCAAAATTGCACACAGTATTCGAGGTGCTGTTGCACCACAGAGCAATACAAAAGTATTATAATATTCTCATTTTTGTTTTCCATTACTTTCCTAATAATTCCTAACATTCTATTTGCTTTTCAAGCCACAGCTACACACTGATCAGAGGGTTTCAATGTATCAACAACAATGACACCTAGATCCTTTTCCTGGGCGGTGACTCCTATTGTGGAATCTTGCATCACATAGTTATAGTTTCAGTTCCTCTTTCCCACATGCATCACTTTATTTATTATTATTTATTTATTGCATTTGTACACCACATTTTCCCACCTCTTTGCAGGCTCAATGTTTTTTTTTTTTGTTTTTTTTTAATTACATTTGTACCCCGCGCTTTCCCACTCATGGCAGGCTCAATGTGGCTTACATGGGGCAATGGAGGGTTAAGTGACTTGCCCAGAGTCACAAGGAGCTGCCTGTGCCTGTGGCTTACAATAATCATGAATAGTGGAAATATATTAGAAAATAGACACATAGTGTTGCAGAAGGATCTTGGGCAACATGATAATGATAAGACTTGATAGTAGTATAACAAGCAGAAATTGTAAGACAGTTCTGACTGTATGTGGAGGTTGTGTATATTCACATTGGTTGATCCTTGTGGTATGCCTTGTTAAAGAGATGGGTCTTCAGTAGTTTGCGGAAGTTCATTCATTCGTAATTCATTTTTTGTTGTGTGGCAATGCGTTCCATAGCTGTGTGCTCAAGTAGGTAAAGTTTGACGCATGCGTTAGTTTGTATTTCAGACCTTTGCAGTTAGGGAAGTGCAGATTCAGGAATGTACGGGATGATCTTTTGGCATTCCTGGGTCTACCAGATCTGACATGTAGGCTGGTGCATCTCCGTGAATGATTTTGTGGACTAGGGAGCACACCTTGAACGTGATGTGTTCTTTAAGTGGGAGCCAATGTAGTTTTTCTCGTAAAGGTTTAGCACTTTCATATTTTGTATTTGTTCACATTAAACGTCATCTGCCATTTAGATGCCCAGTCTGCCAGTCGCATAAAGTCCTCTTGCAATTTTTCACAGTCCTCTTGTGATTTAACAACTTTGAATAATTGAGGCTTCCTGTGCCTAATAGCCGAGCTTTATATTGCTATATTGCTATAGTAACTGTAAAATAGCCCCCTTAAATGCTAGCTGATAGAACTGTAACAGAGACTTTATATGGTAAGAAAAATTATTTCTTAAACTCTAATGCTAAGTGAGCAGAGTAACTAAAAATAGTGAGGTTACCTATTTAATTCCAAGTCTACCTTTTCCCAAGTTTAAAAACAATTTCCCAGAAAATTCTCACCAGTGAAGATCTCTCCCTCGCTGGGAATCTTCTCGTAGCACCTCTTATGGATGATTTTTAACAGAGGTTACAGGTCACTAACAGCAGATCAGCAATTTCATGTTTGAATTCTTTCAGTACCCTAGGGTGCTTGCCAGATACCTCACCAAAGTGAAACAAACAGAGTAGGAATATTTGCAAGTGGACGATAATTACTACAAAGGTTCATCAAGGGTAAGGTTCATCTCCCTTCAGCGAAGGTCTAAGAATGATGACTCCAACATGGTGCTATGCTTTGCTAGTAAGGGGCTTCTTTGGGAAGGACTCAAAAACAAAGGAAAATCGGGAGGGGGGGCCCTCAAAATAAAAGTCAACAATTTTCACAAAAAGTGTATAATCTGTAAATGTAAAAATCAGTTCAGGGCAGCAAGGAATGCTTCTTTGAATATGCTGCTGCACCAACACTCAAACTGTAAAGACTGGAGCAGAACAAATGAGTATTCTTGGACTTGAAACCCCAAGAGAAGCAGTTAATTGGTTGAAATCAATAGAAAAAAATATCCTGTTCCTTCACTCACTTTCCTAACTTCAGCCTCCTTCAGTCCTTTTTTTCTTGCCTCCCTACTGCATGATTACCTCTACCCTTTCATATCTCCATCACCAGTTTAAACTTGGTGATCTTAGAAGAAAAGTGGCATCAATTTGGGCCATTTTCCCTTCCCCTGCTCACGGGGCCTGGAGTGTCATGTTTTGAACGATGCAGTTTAGATGCCCTAGGCAGCAGAGGAAGCACTTCAAAGTATTTTGTTAGTACTGTCCTTTTCTGTTCACCAATCCTGGATCAGAGTGGGGAGAAGGAAAGACTAATGAGGAGCTGCAGATACCACCACTGTTTCGCATTTGATCCAGCACCTGATTTCCTGGGCTGATTCTGCAGGGAGTAGGGAATTCTATGTCAAGGACTGGATTTTCTACCTTTTCCTATGGAATTGTGGGAGGCTGGCATCCCTCCCCACCCCCTTTCTAGAGTTGCATATTTTATTGTAATCCGCACTTTTTAGCACCTTGCAATCCATCTAATGTATCAGGGTCAACAGCAAAGCAGTAAATCTGCAGCATTGCTCTTGAAGCCCTTGGATAGAATTTTGTGCAGCAAATGTTATAACTATGCCCAAATTGAAATAGGGGAGAAATAACAACAGGCTCTGACATGTGAATGAAGGCTCTTGTAGTGGGTCTTCAGCAAATGTTGCTACTGTGTAAGTGAACATACAGTATAGCAAAACTCTCAAACTACATGTATACTCATGGGGGTGGTATAGAGGGGCATAATCGAATGGTGCCGGCCATCTATTTGGCCGGCGCCGCAAAGAGCAGTCCCGAACCGTATTATCGAAAAAGATGGCCAGCCATCTTTCGTTTCGATAATACGGTTGGGGCCGGCCAAATGTCAGAGATGGCCGGCATCGGTTTTCGCCGATAATAGAAACTAATGCCGGTGATCTCAGACCCGGCCAAATCCAAGGCATTTGGTCGTGGGAGGAGCCAGCATTTGTAGTGCACTGGCCCCCCTGACATGCCAGGACACCAACCAGGCACCCTAGGGGGCACTGCAGTGGACTTCAAAAATAGCTCCCAGGTGCATAGCTCCTTTACCTTGGGTGCTGAGCCCCCAAATCCCCCAAAACCCACTCCCCACAACTGTACACCACTACCATAGCCATTAGGGATGAAGGGGGGCACCTGCATGTGGGTACAGTGGGTTTTGGGGGGGTTTGGAGGGCTTAACATTTACCACCGCAAGTGTAACAGGTGGGGGGGGGGATGGGCCTGGGTCCACCTGCCTGAAGTGCACTGCACCCACTAAATACTGCTCCAGGGACCTGCACACTGCTGTCAGGGAGCTGGGTATGACATTTGAGCTGGCATAGAGGCTGGCAAAAAAAATAATATATATATTTTTTTTAAGGGTGGGATGGGGTTGGTGACCACTGGGGAGTAAGGGGGAGGTCATCCCCGATTCCCTCCGGTGGTCAGTTGGGGCACCTTTTGAAGCTTGGTCCTGAAAAAAAAGGGACCAAGTGAAGCCAGCGAAATGTTCATCAGGGCCGGCTTTCTTTTTTCCATTATCGGGCGAGGCCGGCCATCTCAACCCACACCCCCGTCCCCCCGCCTTCGCTACCCCACCGTAACGCCCCCTTGAAGTTTGGCCGGCTCCGCGATGGAAAGCAGTTGGTGCCGGCCAAAATCGGCTTTCAATTATACCGATTTGGCCAGGTTCAGGAGATCGCCGGCCATCTCCCGATTTGTGTCGAAAGATGGCTGGCGATCTCCTTCGAAAATAAGCTGGATAGGCAGCTTTGTGAACTTGGAGCTCTAATAAAATGTTGTTCCCTGCTTGTCACAAGATCTTATCTTCTCAAAAACTTGATGCATTGTCAGTGCCTGTCCTGACCTATAAATACAGTTGCTGATGAATGAAAATAGAGGCAGTATTTTCTTTATTAAGTCGTTGCTATCTGGTACATCAGACACACTTGCCAGTTATAAAACAACTTCAGTAACTATAGTTACCTCGCTAGACATCTTATGGGCAACATTTTCCTGAAATAATAGAGCCTTTTACATTTTCATGGATTCTAAAATAATTTACAGATTTCGGATAACATTTCTGAATTATGATTTAAGGCTGCTTAAATTCAGGATTGTTATAGTAGTCTATTACAGGGTCCTTGAATTCTGATTATTTTCAGAAGATAACAGGAGAGTATTTGCCAGAGCCATTTCTGATAGTGCATAAGTACTGAGAAAAAATTGTGAACTACGTAGGATGGTCTGCATTTTAGCACAAGTTATAAACAAAACACAGCTAAATCTTAATCTACATCAGTAGTTCCCAAACCTGATCCTGGAGGCACCCCAAACATTTTTAAGGATATCCACAATGAATATTTATGAAAGGGATTTTGCATGCAGTGGTGGCAATGTAATCAGATATTTCATGAATGTTCATTGTGGATATCCTGAAAACCTGACTGGCTGGGGTTCCTCCATGATAAGGTTTGGGATTCACTGATCTACATAAAATAAGCCATGCTACCACAGATAGAACAACCAGAATGGCACACAACAGTCTGCAGTGACACCATAAAGCAGTACAAAGGTCTTATGATACCTTTCTTTTATTCTTCATTTCTTAATCTAATAATTCCTAACATTCTGTTTACTTTTTTGGCTGCCACCACACACTGAAATTTCAATGTATTGTCCACAGTGACACCTAGATCTGTTTCCGTGGTGTTGACCCCTAATGTGGAAACTAGTATCATGTAGCTGTAATTTGGGCTATTCTTCCCAGTTGTGTATCACTTTGCACTTATCCACATTAAATTCATTTGTCATTTGGATGGTCAGTCTTCCAGTATCCCAAGGTCGTCCTGAATTTCTCGCAGTCTGCAAGCGATTTAACAACTTTTAAATAGTTGTATCATCTGCAAATTTGTTCACCTCACTCATTGTTCCCATTTCCAAATCATTTATAAATATTTTAAAAAACGCCAGTCCCAGTACAGACCTTGTGGCACTTCACTGTTTACCTTCCTCTATTGAGAGGGCTGACCATTTATTTATTTATTTATTTATAGCATTTACAGCATTTATACCCCACATTTTCCCACCCAAGGGCAGCCCAATGTGGCTTACAGTAATTTACAAAAGCATACATCAAATCTTCAACAAACAGTCAACGGCATTGTATTTAACCCAATTCTGTTTTCTTTTCTTTTTTTTTTTCAACCTGTTACCAGTCTACATCAGAACATTGCTTCCTATGTCATAGCTTTTTAATTTTTTCAGGAGTCTGTCATGAGAATATTTGTACAAAGCTTTCTGAAAATCTGGGTACACTACACTAACTGGCTCACATTTATTCATGCCGTCAAAGAATATATAGGAAATTGGTGAGGCAAGATTCACTCGGCTGAGATTGTGTCCCATTAAACCATGATTTGTCTGTGTTCATTAATGTTGTTGTTAATAATAGTTCCAGTTATTTTGCCTGGCACTGACATCAGGCTTTGCCAGTCTTGTAGTTTCCTGGATCACCTTTTTTTTTTTTTTTTTTAATTGGCATTACATGGCTCTTTTTCTTCCCTTATGATCTAATGGTCCAGTTGAGGCTTTCTGCTTCTAATGTATCCGAAAAATGAGTTTTTGCCTATACGGCAAGCTTCTTTTCAAATTCTCTCTTAGCCTTCTATCAGTGCTTTCTATTTAACTTGCAAGTGCTTATGCTGCTGGGGTTTTTTTTTTCTTTCATCAGGATCTTTTTTCCATTTTTAAAACATATTCTTTTAATTCTAATAGCCTTGTTCACTTTAGCTTTTAGCGCTGCCAGCTATTTGGCCTGCCTTCCATTTTTTTGACACATGGAATACACATGTGGCATGGGTTTCCAAGACGGTGTCCATACCTGCTTTGAACTCCTAAAGTTTGCAGCAGCACCTTTTAAAAGATGTCTGTACTGGGACTGGTGCTTTTAGCTTTATTTTTAAATCATTTTCCTCATTCTATCATAGTTGGGCTAACTGCTGACACAGATTTCCTTAGTGTCTTCACTCCAGTTATTAACTTAAATTTGATAATGTTATGATCACTTTTAGTAGGCAACTTGACGTCTTTTTTTTCCCTCATGTCAAGTTTCATCCCATTCTGTTAAATTTTTGAGAGTTATTTTTTAGAGCTGTACCGCATTGAGCTATAACATAGCAAATAATAAAAGAAGCAACGTGAAATCAGAGATGGTGTTTATTTCAGGAGAATTTGGCACAGTAGAGCCCCGGATTAATCTTATTCAAATTTAAACCACTATTTGGCTGAATACAAATAATGTATTTGGGACACTATTCAGGGCGAAATTGATACAAATATTCAGTACATCCCAAGTTATTTTACCCCCAGACAGACTTTCTCAACCATTTTTTTGTGTAATTCTTTCCAACTTCCATTGGGGTGGGAAGAATTATTAAAAATACATAAATATATATATGGAATGACCTCATTAGAATCCTTAGTTGTGAGGAATTGAAGATAACTGTAGGTTGCAACCCCAAAACCCAAATTTGAGGTCATGACCTGAGCAGGCTAGAACTAAACCACCTCATCAGCCTGTGTTAAAATAGGTCTGCATACTCCACAGAAGGTAAGGGTGATGGCAACATCAGCTGCGATGCTGGCATGGGGCTGCCAGCAACAGTAGGGAAGGTAGTCCTCTTGGTGTTGTCTAGAAGGGACATCACTTGCAACACCTATCAATGGTCTTTATAGAGACCACAACTTCATTTTTAAAGATTCATTTTTGAAGACATAACAATAAGGATTGTTAGATACATTTACTAAGACTCCTGAAGGCACTTCTGTGCTGAAACATGGTATTATTAAAATTTACTATCTACATTGAGCGTCTTTGGTCTGTTTTCGAAGAGCCTAATTCTGTTTCCACTCGCCTTCTTTTCCTGTGACTTCCTGTGGGACATTGGTGTTCTTTCCACTTTCATGGTTCTTTTGCATTGAATTTTGTTGCCCAAAAAACTAGCTTCCCTGTAGAAATATTGCTGAGTGTTGAGACAGATTCAAACAAACATCAAAAATGTAAATAACACAACATTCCATGTTAATAAAAAAGTAAGCAGTGTGTTAAATATTGAATATGGAAGCCCTCAGCGTATAAGAAAAGAAGTAAGTGGATAGATCCTCAATGTTGGGCACTCAATGTTCAATTTGCAGGCAGTATTCAGTGAAATAGATTTTGTGCGCTTAAAGATGGCAGACCAAGCGAGGACAACTCTACTTCCTTTGGAAAAAGATGATTAGTTTAGTGATGTCATCAAACCAAGCTTTATCAAAACAGCAAAAAATGTTGATCTTCACAAAGTAGTTTTCCATTCAATAGCATCAATGAGACCTTGCAGTTTAAGAGCCTGCAACTTGAAAATCCAGAATTGTTTACAGAGTTGCAGGCGAAACAATCTGCAACCTCAAAGTTTAGGAATCTGTTCAATAGTGAGCTATTTTAAGTCAGAAAAGATGTGATCACATGCAATGCAGCACCATGGGAGAAACAAGAGTGAGTGTTCAGAAAGCTCTGAAGTTCCAACAGACATACTCTGACAGCACGAGTGGTTGACCCATATAAATCTTGAGACACAGGTGCCCTATCACACCGAGTTGCTAACTTGTATGTGTCAAAATTTGAGGAAGATTTATACAGTTCTCTAAGGTTTTTCTTATAGGTCTGGATGAGATTCATTGATGTATCCTTTGTTTGGACACATACAGAATCATCTTTGATTGCCGTCTTGGATTGGCTCAATTCATTGGATCCTCATCTGTGTTTTTGTATGACCATGAGCAGACATGTTATTTCTTTATTTAATGTAAAAATGGCTAGAAATGGACAGATACCGGAAACTACAGTTTACAGGAAATTTATTGAGAACATCAATTACTGCAGTATGACAGTTGTCATCCTTTCTGATTAAGTCAAGGTTTGCCTATCGGCCATTTCTTATGCATCCATTGCATATGTTCCACTGATTTGGACTATAAGAAACAGGCTTGTATCCTTAAGCAGCATTTTTTTTTTTTAGAAGGGGTTGTCCATACAAGGTCCTCAAACAAGTGTTTTTATGAGCCCTTTATGCCAATCCTTACCTGTTACAGGAACAAACACCGGAACCCTTGGAGAAACAAGTGTGTGTTCTTAAGATTCCAACAAGCTCCCGATGTAGCTGGGAGCATACAGGAGTACTGACACATCTTGGAACTACATCACATTTTTAAACAGGGACCTTATATTGATACACCTGACCAAAAATTCTATTGGATATGATAGTACATTCTTATTTTATGTCTACTCCTAGTGTTATTCTACTTTAGGAAAACATGGCCCCTTGGTCACTGCATATGTGTAACACCTTGTTGTCTTGTATTAAATGGACAAACCTCATCACATGAAAGACATACAGATACACTCGGTGACCACATATGAATCCGCCTGTGTCCTAAGATTTATGTGGGACTCGTGCTGTTGGAATACATCTGTTGGAACATCAGAGTTGTTTGAACACTTGCTAAATTTCTCCAGTGGGTCCGCATTGCATTGCACTGCACTTGATCATGTCTTTCTGACTTAAAAGGCTTGTTATTGAACAGATTCCTGAGATCATTTGAGGTGACAGACTGCTTTGCCTGCAACTCTGAACAATTCTGGATTTGAAAGTTGCAGGCTGTTTAAAAAAAAATAAAGTCTCGATGATATTGAATGGAACACTATTTTGTGAAGATGTTTTGATAGTTGCGTCCTCGTTTTGGTCTGTCATCTTTGTTTAAGCACACAGGATCCACTTCACTGAATACTTCCTGTAGATTGGGGTTCCCAAAGATGGATTTCATTTTATGTAATGGAACTCTGTTGGACCTTTCTGCATATGGGCATTGGGCAGCCTTGATTCAGATAAGTCCTTTTATGAATTTTACTAATGAGATGATGGGGAGATAACCTATTGTGCTGTCATTTGTTTGTATTTATTTGAGACCATTATAATACTATCACTGCATTATAACACTGAGCTTTCAACCCTTAATAAATTTGAAAATTCTTTTGCACTTAATTGCATCACACAGCACATGTTATGGAGCCTGGCAATATACAGAAATCATTGCATGCCCAACATTAAAGCTATTCATTTACTTCTGCTCTTATAAACTGAGGTCCTGATGATTAGAAGCAACACGGTGCTAGAGGCTGTTAGTGCCGAGTTAGCGTCCGTTTTTGCTCCTGCCCCATGATCAGAGCCAGCGAGCACTTGAAACAGGGTTTGCAGAGCATTAGGGAGGAATTAGGAGCCCTGCCAGTATGCATTTTGCTTACAGGCCCCCCACCCCCACCCGGACTCAGGGTGCTACTACCTCCTCCGTTTCTAAATACGGGGGGCACTAGACCACCAGGGTGGGTTGGGGGTAGGGTTGGCCACTGGGCCACCAGGGAAACTTGTCTGGGGGGGGGGGGGGGGAGGGAACCTCCAGCCTGGTCTGTTTGACAGGTCCAGGCTTTTTTTTTTTTGACAGCCCAGACCTGTCAAGCTAGTTCTGCGGGGGATTGTGCCTTACGGCTTCCATACTGACTAGTTAACTTATTGCTTACATTTTACTTTATTAACACAAAAGCACTCGTTTTTTAAAGAGAAAAACGTCTCAGAAACAGCACAAAGAGGCAGATGGACATTTTTCTCACCAAAATGTCTAAATCGTGATTTTTGAAAAGGCAGAATTGGGACCCTTTTCACTGAGTTTGTCCAGATAGCAAGGAGGTGTGTTGGAGGCATGTTTTGAGCAGGGCAAAAAAGTACATTTTATCTAGATCTATTTCAATCATGAGTAAGTCAGAAAAAGATGCCCTAACTGACCAGCTGACCACTGGAGGGATTAAAACATGATCTCCTCTTAATCCCTCAGTGGTCACGGACCTCCTCCCACTCCTCAAAGATATGACAGTGACAATAGATACCAGACTCTCAGAGCTCCAGATATTATGTCCATTCCTAAGAAAGCAGCAAGCAAGTGGATGGAGTAGCCTAGTGGTTAGTGCAGTGAACAGGACCCAGGTTCAATTCCCACTTTAACTCTTAAATGTCAGTACAATTATGTGAGCCTTCCTGGAACATAGAAATACTTCCTCTACCTAAATATATAAGTAACCTGGAAGCCTGTGGGCTATTATAGTAGTGGACCTTTAGGTACAGTAAGTTTTATGTTCTTGGAGGGCTCATCATACAATATGAAGGGGTTTAGGTGGGATTTGTACCAGGGTCCCTTTATTTGAAATCCACTGCACTGAGCACTAGGCTACCCTCTGCTCTGCTGGGATGTGTGTTTGGCCAGTTTACTAAGATTGCTGCCAGACAGATGTCCTTATGACTTTTTTTCTACATTTTCCCTTGCCCCCCCCCCCCCCCCCCCCCAAAAAAAAAAAAATGGTATTTACACATGGACTTGTTGAGCATGAAAATGTAGCTCAAACCATAATTGAACCAGAAATGTAGATGTTTTTCTGGTTCGGTTATGGCTGTGAGCTACATGTTTTTTTGAGACATTTTTGGGAAAACGTCTCAATTCGGACTTAGACATCATATCAAAAATGCCCCTCAGAGTGGTGTTTACATTTTTGATGTTTTAATGTGACTCAACAGTCAATGATATTTGCATAGGGAAGCTAGTGGGCAAAATTTTTTTTTTTTTGTCTCCCTATTCTTGGATTTATCTTTGTTTGAAATATATGTACCTGCATAAAAAAATTTTAGCTTTAGGTACCATATTTTCATAAAGGCCCAAATACTCTGTTGTAGTGGCACAATAATATGCATATGTATATGTTTATGGATATGTGTCTATATATTGTCTACTGCCCAAAAGAACAGTGCAAACATTTTTTGCTTTGGAATTTATATATACTATAATATTTGTCCCACAGGAAACGGATATTGACAATATTCATCAACTAGTTGTAGGTGCAACTGAGAATATCAAAGAAGGAAATGAAGACATACGAGAGGTATTATTTCTAAACAACACTTTTCTGTGGATAGTTTAACTCTGAGCAACATGACAAAATGGCATGTGTGTAAAATACCATTCAGAGAAATAAAGCTGAAAAATAAATGCAGAAATTAATTTAAAATATATTCAGCTGCATTTATAGATATGTAATTTCATGTTACTATGTTCTTAAATCAACATTTTCTGTATAATGGCTTATAATAAAAACACCATTTAATATTGTTAAAATTTTGTAAAAATTGTGTTTTGGGTTTTTTTGGTTTGGCTATTAGTATCTGGATATTTGATGCAGTGCAGGAGGGTGTGGTGTGTTCATGATGTAATTTTATAATATGGATTAGTATGTGTTGTGTGTGTGTCTGGCTAACCCTCTCATTCACACACACATATACATATAGAGCAGATTTGAGAATTATAGAAAACTAAGGCAAAAATTAGTTGCTAGAATCTACAAGATAGCTTATTCAGACAATTTTTAAATTGTGCATCTGCTATGATACGTATCCTGAGTAGAGCTCAGATTTTGTCTCAATGATTTCCATTAACTAAAATCTAAATACACCACATCTAGTGCTCTCCCTCAATACAACTCTGTGGTCACCCAGTCAAAGAAATTAATCAGATTTGTCTGACAAGACCTGCCTCTAGTAAAACCATATTGCCTTGGGTGCTGTAATTAATTGGATTTCAAAACCTTTACTGTTCTCCATTTTAAAAGCATCTCCATTAATTTACGTATCACAGAAGTCAGACTTACCAGTCTGTAGTTCCCAACCTTTTCCTTGTCAATAGAAAATTAGTATATATACATATACTATATATGAAGAATTTTTTATGAATTCAAAAATCCCCAAAACAAATGGAACACAGCAGTATGGTGGCATACACTAGTTCAGAGATGCCAAGGATGAACCATCCCAAAAAGTGAGATTTACAATGCCAAGGAACGAGATTGAAGACCAAAGAGATTTTTCAGGGGGTACATCGAGGGTATAAATCTAGAATGATTTAAGTGTAGTATTGCTTTGCAAATGAATTAAGGCAGCATTAAATTACATTGGGTTTTCTTTGGAGCCCCTGAAAGAATAGGCAAAGTGGAAAGCAGTTTGAGTAAATTTTTTGAGCTTAAAATTGTCTTCCACCCAATAGTTAAACATATGTACTTTGATTTCAGAGCATATATACTTGCATTGCAGAAAAGGGACAGGGCAAGGCAAGCAGTAGGTAGTGCATATCCTGTATGTGCCTCAGAGACAGGAGTAGCCTTCTGGAGGTCTCCTGGGGGGTGTGGACCCTCGAGTAAATCATTACTACCCCCCAGGCAAGAAAAAAACTCTGGCTACTAAATAAGTACTAGATTCAATAAATGTTTATCAGAGAAGCCCATAAAAGAAGCTAATAAGCAATTATTCAGATATTAAAGTAAATAAAAGCCCCAATAGAGTATAATATGTAGCAAATAGAGTTTTCCCTGGGAGCTGTCAATATATCCACCTACTAGTGTAGACACACTGAGCCCCCCCCCCCCCCCCCCACCCTTAGCTATTTCCTCTTATACATTTTCTTTCCTCCTTCTTTATCTTAATTACCCTTCGTACTTAATGAATATGCATCTTTCCAGAACATTCTATTCCTTTTATGGTAAAATCCTGTTCCAGCACATTCTATCATATTCCAACTTCTATTATATTGACAGTTTTAAAACCTGTCTCATAAAGCATAAGATTTCATTTGATATGGGTTGGACCTATGTCCTTCGTATGCACAGTCCTCATACTAGCCCCCATCCACCCTCTTGCTGAGCCTACAATTTTACCCACACCCACTTACTTCTTCCTTCTGATTATCTGGATACAGCAGGTGTGCCTTAGTCATAGAAGTCTTGCTGACCATCAACTTATCACAAGTTAGCATAGGCCAAATGTCAAACCACAAATTTCTACAGCCTTAGATAGTTACCAAAAAAAAAGCTGTCTTGCAATTCCAGATCTTTTCCCAGCTCAAGAAAAGCAAAATAGTAATATTAAAATAAAAACTAGAAATATAGAGGGTTTGCACCTTGCTATGGCCATCTGTGATATACGTAGGAAGGTGTGCTCTAAGGCTTGCCTCTCATGAAAGTAGTGATCAAGATCCAGTTAACTGGTACTGAAGTTCTAATGATTTGAGAAATAGGGCTCAAGAGTGAAAGAGTAAATAAGCTTTCAAATGAGTGTGACATACACCTTATGAGTGAGACTTGGCATCGCTGTAGTTTGTGAGAAATGTGGGTGTCATCAGTTTCTTCATCCACTTTGTACTCCACAGAAATTGGGAGCTACAGGCCCATTCCAGATTTGGAAAAAAAATCTGATTTGCTATGTGCAATTTCTTCATTTTCCAATTTAAGCATTGAGACCAGGGAAAATTCTGTGTGCTGTAACCAGCAGTATGTTCAATCTGCACAATCCCATTGCCCTAAACTCATCATAGGTACTCAAATTTCTTCTAAACCAGACAGTAAACTGACTATAAAAAATTTCTTTTTGGTTTGTTTTTTGGCTTATAGTTCTTTGTGCATCTAAATGTTAACTGCAAGCAGCGTACACTGATATCCAACTCCTAGTACTAGGCAATTGTTTATACCTTTTGTCTTTTTGGCCCAGGAGTTTTCTCTCGCTCCTTGTGCTTCCAGTTCAGTAGAAATTAGTCTCATTGGCCATGGTGCCATTTTCCTCACATGGGGTCCTTTTACAAGCCGTGGTAAAAAAAGTGCCTGTGGTAGTGTGGGTGTATGTTTTAGGTGCGCGCTGGACCATTTTTTTAACGTGGCTGGGAAAAGGGCAATTTTTAATGGGCTGGGAAATGTGCTTTGCTAATATTAAAACTAGCATGCACCTATTTATGGACTGAGCCCTTACTGCCACCTATTGACCTAGCGGTAAGGGCTCATGCATTACCCATGCAACAGTGCCAGTGTGGATGCGCTGCCGGTACCGCTAGGAATTTCCCCCACGTTAGAAATAGAAAATTATTTTCTACTGTGCGATTCAGCATGCGCCAAAATCAGAATTACTGCCGGGCGCAGCACTACCCCAGCAGTAGTGCTGATGGCGTGTCCTACCTGCGCATTACCTCTCTCGCGCCTTTGTAAAAGGGTCCTTTAATGCAGTCTTTTTAGCAAGTCCTAGGTTGTGCTTCACAAGGTTCTTCCAGAATGCAGTAATGTGGACCCATGAGTAATGGCTGGGAGATGCCTTTTCCTCATAGGGGCTGCATCCTGGCTCAGACTTGAACTTAGGTCCTCTAATCACAATACTCTACTACTACTACTACTACTAATATACTATTTAGCATTTTTGTACTCAATACTGAGCCAGCCCAATTTTTTTTTTCTGTTTAGGCAAGAGATTCTAAAACAGGGGTTCTCAGCCCACTCTTTGGGACTCACTCAGTTAGTCTAGCTTCAGGCTACCCACAATGAATATGGATGTTAGATTTACAAGCAGTGTTTCCACAGTATGCAATCTATCTAATGCATATTCATTGTGGATATCCTGAAAACTAGACTGGGTGAGGCCTGAGAACTAATATGGTAAAAAGAACATTTTGACCTTGAAGCCTTCTATATGAATTTACAGGCTATTGTAAATCTGAATTTTTTTTCTGTCTCATTACAGGCTATAAAGCATCATGCTGGATTTCGAGTGTGGATCCTTTTCTTCCTTGTGATGTGCTCATTTTCCTTGCTTTTTTGGACTGGTATGACAGCTAAATTAACAAAGAAAGAAATTCCCTACTATGCACTATAATTATATACAAATATTTCAGAAGACTGAAAGCTAGATATGTTCCACCCACTGTATGTGTGTATGCAAAGCCACACAGTATTTGGAAACAATTCAGATTAAATCAGAGCCACCAAGTATGAAACAATGCCAGATGGACTGGGAAAGGTGTCTCAAAAATGATATTGGAGAATAGCCTTTAAGTAACACATGTACATTATAACTAGTTTCATCTATGTATGAACAAGAATAAGATAAAATGAGCACAATATATTCACTCTTTTGGTAAAGGAAAATATTCCAAGGAGACAAAATGTAGTGAAGTTATGGCTATGACTCAAAGAAAAAGTTCATTAGAGACCCAGAAAGCATTTAAAACATCTCAGCCTTAAAAGCTTGCTTTATTAAGACTTTTTCTTCCATTCTGATCTATAGAAAAAGACCACGATGATCCCAGGCCCTTACCATTTAATTAAGACTGGCCTAGATCTTGGTAAAGATAAATCCAGAATCTGGTTAGAAAATGAAACAATGTTAGTGATAAGATTTTGATATCAAGAAGATTGCAGCCTATTTTGAAGCTAAGAAAGACAAGAAGTTCGGTAGAAATTCTGGAATTTGGCAGTATTGGACAGTTTTTAATATTTTCAGTTTTTTAATAGCTCATTCTAAATCACAACCCCAAATAGAAGAATCTTAAATGTGCGGGACTGCAACTTGGACCTTGATCATACAGAACTATTGTGAATACAAGAATCTTAATGTTGATTCAAAAGAAACACAATTTACAATCTGTAAGATACAGTTAAGTACTACATGCACTACACAGTACATCAGTATACTGCTTAACAAAAATGTATGTAGCAATATGTAAAATTACATTTTCAAAATATTGGCAGTGATTTTAATCTAATAGTGTACAATTCAATGTGAGTGATTTTTTTTTTCTACTGCAGTTGTACCCTTGTTCAGTGCATGGTTTGAGTAAAAAGTAAGGGGCCTATGATGGTTGAATAGAGAAGTGACCACCTGTTTTTAATATAGCGCTTTCATTTGAATTTGTGACATTGGTGGACCTAACGTTAGGCGCCAACAGTTATGTCAAGTCAATGACAGTTGTAAATGTTGGCTCCTAAATGTGCCCTGAAGTGTGCATAATAAATTAATGTATATATATCTCAGAGACGGTGCACACAACTTTGCCCACATTCTGCTTGTATGTGCTCCTCCCTCCAACTACACACTAATCAATTTTGGCACATATGTTATATAGAATAAGGCCTAGCACTTAGGTGTGTGTATACCAATTTGTGGCATCTATCATCCATATAGTGCTGCTATTCTGTCAGCTATGCACCCAGGTGGTCTTTACACAAGTGGCAGTAAGCCCTATGTGGGCTTACCATTCGCTAATCCGGCGCGGCTGCCGGTGGTAGTTCTGGATGGAGCGGGTGCCATTGCCAGTGGCTCCAGAATTTTTTCTGTAGTGCGGCACTGACCCGATGGTAATCGGGCATCGCCGTGTGTTGCCTGGTTACAGTGGGAGCCCTTACCGTCACCTCAGTGGGTACTGGTAAGTGCTCCCCACCACATGGCCACGCGGTAAGGGTTATCTTACCGCTTGTCCATTTTTTGGGCACATTTTACCCGCTGCAGTAAAAAGGGCCCTGGAGTGTGGGGAAAAACAGCCCCCACCACTACTGCAGGGCCTTTTTCCTGCAACTTAGTAAAAGGACCCCCCCCCCCCCCCCCCCCAGTTGGCCCCCTATCTTTAGGTGCCAATTTATAGAATCAGCCTTCACGTCTAAACTGATTTATGTACTGGAAAACTAAGTCAACCATTCCAGTTACCAGCTTGGTCTTTTTCCTACATGTTTGCTAGCCTTCAAAACCCAATTAACTAGTTTGTACTAAGTCCAATGAGATTTATCTTGACAGTACCCACAATGTACTCCATAGTCTTGTATATCATTTTCTGCATGATATCTTTATTAATTGTTTTTTATTAGGATTTACCATTAAACAAATTGTGCCAAGTCTGCCCCCAGCAACACCTGAATGCACTTTGTGGTAATTATTAATTCAAATCTGTTGTACTTATGGCATGTATATTGAAACATTCAATAGAATGTATACAGCAGGCTATATTTTAGTTTCGTTTTTTTGGTTTGAAAATGTTAGTTGCTGTACATGTACACTAAATAAACTAAACTATATTTCTGAGAAAATAAACATGGACATGCTTTTATAATTGTTTACTAAACTTATTTATTTTATAGGACAAAATAATTGCTGCATAACTTATCCCCTTCTTATGCAGATCTACTTCAGCATCTATAAATGATGCACTCAGTTGTATGTTTTTTTTTACCATATTTACCAGATAAGAAATTTTACTAGTTCTATTTCATTTCTTAGTCTTCTATAGTAAGCATTGTGTGTAAAAACTGGAAGTCAAAATTAGAGAGGAATTGGTTTGATTTACGTGATATTCTGCTTCCCAGCAAAGCATCACAGCTTAAACACACACTAATTAGCGATATATCAAGCAAATAACTCACTCTTACACTCATAAAAATACATGCTTTGTGCATTACTGCAAAGAAAAGAAAACCCTGCAGCATTTTAATGCCAATCCTTTATTTTCATATGATAAAAAAATTGTGAAAGTTTTTTGACACTGTCCACTGAAAAAGTTAAGTTACATCCAAATAAGAGCATGAAAGGAAATTGCAAGGTACGGATTATACTAAGTGCTTTACATACTATAGAGTTCTAAAACCAACAAATTAAATTGCTTCTATGTAATGCTGGTTTAAATGTTTATAATTAAAAAAAAATATTGAAACATAGTCTCTTTACAAAGAACAAGATTGAGAAAGTTGCATGTTTTACAATAATAGCTTAAATCGGCTCTTTTGAATATAGAATAATGTGCCAATTGGTTTTCATTGCCTTTCAGTCTTTGCTGTCCACAGAGCGCCTTATTCATTCTTAGTTTTAGATTTGCGATTTTTAAATTTACCATGTATAATATCACATTTTTAAGCCATACTACCGTTTTTCACCTTTTTTGTTACAGCCTTATTCAGTGATGTGGATTAGTTTTTCTATAGATGAATGACAACCCAGTATGGGTATTTAGTGTCTTGAAACTGATAGCTACATATATATTTTTTAAAGTTTCTACCATTAACATAAAAAGAGAAGTGCGGTTTAAAACAAATATTAACCCCTGTGATGGATCATGAAAATATGAGTGAAACCACTATCTACAGTTAAGCATTTGTCATATGTTCTTTATTTAGTTTAGCAAATGAGAGTTCATTAAATGTCAGCATCAAATGCCATCTTCTGAATGTATTGGAAATGAAATATTTCTACTGTGTGTTGCTATGTTTTCTTAGTATCTAATTTGTAGCTCTGTGAGTATCTTTACCAAAGATGCTAAAAGCTACAATGGAAATGCATGTAATTTTGTTGACAATCATAAATAACATTGAGCATGCCTTGTTCCAGAGAACTTCATTATCACTTACAAATTAGCAACAGTAAAGAAAGTTACACCCAAGAAAAGATGATGCCTGACAGTTTTCCTTTCTATCTACCAGCCATTACATTTTGTCCTAGATATCAGGCTTCTCTGAGCTGCTAACAACGTCTAGGTACAATTCTTGGCTAAACAGGAGATAGCTCTACTTATGGCTACTGTGTTCCAGTTTGCAACGTGGCTAGCTGGATGCTGTAAAAAAAAAAAAAAATTAAACGTACCAACCAAGATCTTGAAATGCTTAAATTATGCTAATGCTTATACACTGGAAATGTATTTCCATTGATGATCTGTAACCAGGTCTTTATGTGCACGGCCCTATCAGCAAACGGAAGTAACTGTACCATAAACATGAGTAATCTCTACAGTATTCTTGAATTATATTTAAATGTAAAGTTCCTTCTGTTCCCTGGTTAATTTCATATTACATATTGCAAACCCTTTGTGATGGGTATTAAGCGGTTTTCTGAGCTGCTTCGGTCTCCTGTTCTGACAGTTTCTCTTCTGACAGCACCGTCATCCACGGGGATACAGAGCGAGTGATCGTTTGCTTGGCCATGTTGTAGTGGTTTATCACCGTGTAAAACTTTCCTCGAGCACTGGAATCTTGTTCGGGGTAGTATGTCTCTAATCCAACTGGGATACAGCGATTATCCTGTAAGGATTAGTACATATGTTTATCACTTTAAAAATGTGCAAAGTGTGTTGTTAAACATACATAAATGCATTCATTTTCACTTATCTAGACTACACATTCTTCAAGGGTAAAAAAACAAATTAAATGCCAGTAGTCGCCCATTTAGATATATAGAAATCAAACCTTGTGGAAAATAGCTCGTTTTGAATCAACTTCAATACATTTGAGAGTAGTTTTTGACAACTACTTAGTAACGTAGTAAATGACGGCAGATAAAGACCTGAACGGTCCATCCAGTCTGCCCAACAAGGTAAATTCATTTTACATGGTATGTAATACTTATATATATATATATATATATATATATATATATCCGAGTTTGATTTGTCCCTGCCTTTCTCAGGGCACAGACCGTCGAAGTCCACCCTGCACCGGTTTTATTCTCCAAATACCAGCGTCGCCACCCAATGTCCACTAAGATTCCACAGATCCATTCCTTCTAAACAGGATTCCTTTGTGTTTATCCCACGCATGTTTGAATTCATTACCGTTTTCATCTCCACCACCTCCCGTGGGAGGGCATTCCACATATCCACCACCCTGTCCGTGAAAAAATACTTCCTAACATTACTCCTGAGTCTGCCCCCCTGTAACCTCAATTCATGTCCTCTAGTTCTACCACCCTCCCGTCTCCGGATCCCTAAACTCTGAGAATGACCAAATTTTATCTGGCCCATGGTGGTGGCAGGTGTATGTTCCACCACTTCTATGCACTTTAATTCACTCAGCATCATGACCAAGAAAGTGTGCTCAAATTTTGCAACCAGCATTGCCTCTCTTCACTAAGCTTGCAATGCATGAGATCAGCCAGGAGCAGAGCTGGTTGTAAGTTCTGAATGCGTTCGCAGCCACAGAGTGAGTAGCAGCAGTGGAATGCATGCGCACTGCTTGTCTCCCAAAGAGAATCAAAGTTAATGCATTCCGTTTTTGCACCATACCTGTAAACCTTAGCGTTTCAATTATTGAAGCCAACATAGTATTTGCACGCTGATATTTTCTAAAACTTAAAAGAAGATTATACCACTCCATATTATTTACTGCATGCAGTCTCGTGGCATAATGAACTTTAAGAGAATACAAAGTGACTATGCATAACATTGCCATAACAAATTTCATTTTTTGTTTTATTTTTTTTTCTTTTGACTTTCGTTCCAATTCTCTTCTGTGATAGGTATTAGATTCATACACAGTCTATATTATTTACATCCAAACCTTGGTAAGAACTTTAGTCATAAATTCATTATGATATTATCCTCTATTAAATACTTTCATTGTGAACCAGAAATATTTAAAGATCATACATAAAAACTTGCCATCAAGGTTTGTTGCCCTATGAATTTATATGAACACATCAAAATAACAATCTCATGAATATGTCTCATCTAAAATAGATATAAAAAAGCAATATATAAAATTTATCAATAAGATCAATTGATTCATAAGTAGATGCTAACACAATACTCACATTACAGTTTCATGAAACTTTTTGAAATTACTGTCCAGTGTATTGTAAAATGTCTTGATTAGGTTCCAATATGACACATTTATAAACCATATATATATGTTTACATGTAATCTGTTTTACATTGAGTGCTTTGGAAACATCTGAAAAGTACATTATTATTTCAATATGTATGTTATTGAATATGTTTTGATATACATGTATCTTTTTCATATAGATTTTATAATTTCTAATTATGTAAATTTTATACACAAGTGTTCTCCCTATTGTGGATTGTTCAGATAGTCACCACGAAACTATATAGACATATATATATATATATATATATATATATATGTATATGTATATGTAATTTACAGTGATGTTTTCTCATTATATTCTCTAATACATTTTATAATCTA
Source organism: Microcaecilia unicolor (assembly GCF_901765095.1). Classification (NCBI taxonomy): domain Eukaryota; kingdom Metazoa; phylum Chordata; class Amphibia; order Gymnophiona; family Siphonopidae; genus Microcaecilia; species Microcaecilia unicolor. The sequence continues at coordinate 32,714 of NW_021963725.1, read as the reverse complement.
TTTTATGAATGTTTTTAATAATATCAAATCTATGTTTTTCAATTTGCTTATCGTTTTTTAAGGTGATTTATATGTTTTTATGTTTTATTGTTAGACCCCTGAAGCAGGCGTTATTTATCGCTGAAACACGGCCCCGTGTTGGCTCATTTATCAATAAAATACTCCTGTTGTCTCAGTCTTGAAGACCCAGTGTTGCTTTTTTTGTTTGTGAAAGCTTACAGCAATGAAATTTGACACTGTTCAGCAGTTTCACTGTGTCTGGGATTGCTATGGAGGGCACGCTGTTCTTGATAGATTATTGCCGATTACTTCTGTTAAATGAGGGCTGGTTTGTTCAGTTGGTGGTATATGTATTCCCAGGTTTGCAATAAGGAAGGGGGGGTGTTAGGAGATTTTATTGTTAAGCTTTCTATGATTTTGCATTGTAACTTTTAATTTTAAATACAGAATACAAGAACCTTAAAAGAATACAAAACAGCAGTGATTGAGCAGTGAGCTCTTTTAGTCATCTCATTACGACAGTGGATAACCATTTTTGTTTTTACCTTGAATGCAAAGCCCTCAGGACAGCTATGGTCATACTTGTAAACCTTGTAGACTACCAGGAATACCACACATGTTAGACATGCCAAGGCAAAGAGCACCAGAACAGTCACCTGTTAAGGGAAATTGCAGAATAGGTATGATTAGGTAAGATAAACATCAACTGTACACAATGAGGTTACATTTTCAAACAGATCTAGTCAGATAACTATCAGGTTACAAGATTACATTCATTCTCCCCCCCCCCCCCCCCCCCCCATGGCAAAAACTCAGAGCAATTAACAATATGCACATCCTTTCACAATATGTGAAATGAGGAGGGGGTGATTAAGTATTTCAAAACATGCATATAGGATTAGCTTCCCATTCCTGGGTCAAACAAACAGCAGGAGCACAAGTACTTCAGCCCTTTTGTACCTGTGTGGCCAATGAGATTTCTAAGAGAAACTATCCACATACCATATATACCCTAATATAAACCCATCTGCATATAAACCGAGATAACGTTTTCCCCCACATTTTTAAGGGAAAAGTTTTAACTTGAATGTAAACAGTTTATATTCAAGTACTGGTAATCTTCTGTCTTCCTTCCCTCCTCCATGGCATCCGGTATTCATGCCATGGTGTCCTGCTGCAGCTGGCTCTGCCCCCAGCCCTCCCAACTGGAAACGCTTATTCCCTCCTTGTAAATAGAGCATCCCCCCTCCTGGATCCACCATAGCCCCCTCCCCTGTCATATTTTACAGCCCTGGTAGATAAGAGGTGAGCTGGGGCAGGAATGATCTTTCTACGCTCCTGCCCATGCAATCTCCATAGACAAAATGGCTGCAGTGAGTTCCCGCCATCATTGGGTGTGGACTCAAATGTAAACTGAGATCCCCATTTTTGGGAGTGGCCTAGTGGTTAGGGTGGTGGACTTTGGTCCTGGGGAACTGAGTTCAATTCCCACTTCAGGCACAGGCAGCTCCTTGTGACTCTGGGCAAGTCACTTAACCCTCCATTGCCCCATGTAAGCCGCATTGAGCCTGCCATGAGTGGGAAAGCGCGGGGTACAAATGTAACAAACATTAAAAAAAAATATATATATATATATATATGGCATTTTCTCTTTGAAATAACACTGTAGTGGGCTTACTGAAATTGTATGAAAGAGGGGCCTTCCGAAATGCATGGAGATAATATGCATCGATACCAAGTCTCTTAGCCATCCCTGATCCCGACATGCCTTGGTTTCACTAGTCAGCAAGGAGGCTCTACTACCTAAAATTCACAGAATATCAGCTTCTCCGGGTTTAGGTGGGGGGGGGTTGTCTCTTTCTCTTCTTGTTTTAATTCTATGCATCCTGCTTATTACTGTCATAAAGCACACCAACTGTCTACTTTCTAAAGTTCACCCTTAACCTGCTCATGCTGTGATTTCCAAACTGCAAGTCTAGAAGGCATAAAAGCAGATCCTAGTAAAGCCCCAGAACAGAAACTCAAGCAAAAAAAATAAATAAATAATAATAAAAATTCAAGAATTAAAAATTATTTAGTACATTGCATCAAGTTTACAGTGTCACTACTGTGAGAGCAACCACATTTAATTTTATGAGTTACAAGATTGATTTAAGAATAGAAGGCTTGGGAGTCACAGCTTTACTTTTATCAGTGACTGCCCATATGAGCTTCTGCTGAGGATCAGCACGTTATAAAGAAAACCAAAATACTTAACCCCCTCTCCCACCTATGTAAATTCTCATGCAGATGACCCTAGAGAAGGAAGAATGGTACAGAACATCCACAAGCCAAAATCCATGCCTCTTTCCCTTACTCAGTCTACAGAATACCCCACCCTTGTACTGCTGGTAGGATCTCACAATTCCCCATCCCCAAAGGCCAGCAAGAAAAGGTTTCATTTCTCTCACCCATGCACAAGGGTTCCTTCACTGCATCAGCAACCCTGAATTGCTGGCACTTTGTCAGTATAGAGGAGGGTGCCTGCCTTCATCCACACAAACCCTGCAAGAATGCTCCTTCCACAGCACAGTCAGAATATTGACTTGCACAACTGTTATCATACAGGCCATCCTGCTTTGCAAACCTCCTGCTCTCACTGCTCAGAACAGGGGAACAAGTCAGTACCCTTGAAGGATACGAGACCCTATGCCAGTGGTTCTCAACCCAGTCCCTTGGACACACCCAGCCAGCTGGATTTTGAGAATATCCACAACAGAGCTACACACAATAAATCTGTGTATTACGAAGGAAGATCATGCAACTCTCTCATATGCATCTTTGTAGATACCCTGAAACAAGACTGATTGGGTGTGTCCCAAGTCAGTGGTGTGCTGGAGCTGGCTCACACAAGCCTGTTGTTAAATTTTACTGATTTCTGCGAGCCGGTTGTTGGAGTCAGGCAGCGACACAAGCATCTGGTTTTTTTTCTCCGCCTCTCTCCCTCCTCCCCCGGCTTACCTCATCATGTCATCCCTTATGTTCATCATCCCCCCCCCCCCCCCCACCACTGCCTGACCAACCCGGAGCCTTTTCTCTGCCGGATCCCACCCACAGGAAGTTGCACCAGCGGGGCTGTACACTACTCGGCAGAGACAAGGCTCCGGGTAGACCAGTGTGCTGAAACAAAGAAATTGAAGCTGTTTAGGTTAGTCTGATTCCCCTTCCTGCGCTGCCGTTGAACCCAAAACAAAATCAAGCAAACTTATGAGCTGCTGCATCTACGTTGTCGTTCTTTATTGTTGGTAGCATTTTAATTTCATCTCACTCATATTTTCAAACATGCCAGCTTGTGCAGCATACGGATGAACACAAAGTAATTTGTTATAAATCATGCTCGGTATATCATTTGGAGGGGCTGGTTATAGGGACACCTTCTTGCATGTATTATATTTGTGCAGAGATTTTTTTCTCTTGGTAAAGGGCCACTAAAACAGATATGTTATAAGAATCAGGTGCTGCATCCATGTTGTCGTTCTTTATTGTTGGTAGCATTTTAATTCAATCTCGCTTATATTTTCAAACATGCCAGCTTTGGCAGCATACAGATGTACACAGAGGTCACAGAAGTATAGTAATGGAATAACTTTTGATAGAGTAATTTGTTATAAATCATAATCTATGTGTCATTTAGAGGGGCTGGTTATAGGGACACCCTAGCATGTATTATATTTGTGCAGAGATCTTTTTTTTTTTTTCTCCTGGTAAAGGGCCATTAAAACAGATGTCATATTATTAGGATCAGGTGCTCAACATTCAGAGTTTCTATCTATCTATTTATTTATTTATTTATTTAGTTACTTATTTAAGACATTTAACCCTGTTACTGGTGCAGAGATTTTTTTTCTCCTGGTAATGGGCTTCTAAAACAGACATCATGTTATGGGAATCAGGTTCTCAATGCTCAGAGTTTCTATCTATTTATTTACTTATTTATGGCATTTTATCCCACGTTAAAGTTGAATTAGATTGGAACCTGGAAGCATTAAAAAAAAATTCCCAGAGTAATGCATGACACCCCCCCCCCCCCCCCGGCTCTCTCCCTGGGTATAGCCAGCTCTGCAATTTGGGAGGGGGGGTGCAGAGGTGGAGGGGGGGGGGGGGGGGAGGAGGCACAGAGTTGGACCGGGGAGAGAGCCTGTTGTTAAAAACTTACCAGCACACCACTGACACAAGTAGAAGCTAAAGAGGACTGCTATCACTCCCCTGTAGTCTACAATATGAAATCATGGAAGAGCATAAGGTAAACCGCTACCCTAGTTGAGAGCTGGAAACGGTATAAAAATGCAAGCAACACCTGCTCTTGCTCACTCCTGCATAACAGTCAATAGTGGTTAGCACCCAGGCTAACAACTTAGCCATCTGCATTTCTCCAGTTGGTCCTCCAGGTTCAATACTGAGAGGAAGATTCCTCCTACCAACTCTAATATGTCAGTTATGTCTTATTTCCTGTATTTCTGCAAAGGGGTAGGGTCTACAGGCATCATTGATGGGCCTAGTGCATGTTGCTAGGATGCAAATAAGATTTTTCTCTAGAATAATGTATTATTATAGCCCACTTATTAAAAAATAAAATAAATCACATTATAGGCAAAGAACATAAGATGTTTAAAACATGTTATCCAAAACTAAATTAAACAAAACCTCAAATAGAAAGCATAATACAAAGATTAAAATGATAATTATTAAATTCAAATCTCTTAAGATAAACTGCATGAAGGTTATTCAGAGTTCAAACTCTCTCTTTAAACTGTTGCCTGTCAATCCTGTTCCCAAGCAACAGACAGCAACTGGTCTGAAAATGGCAGAGTGCTGTGATCTCTCTGGAGGAGGGGAAGGGGGTTGTTACATCCCACCCCGTCAAATCCCATCAGCCCACAACCAGTGTTGCCAGGTGGGCGGTTTTCACGCCCAATTGGGCGGTTTTCCGTGACCCACCGCAGGAAATTTTTGCCCGCGGCGGGTTGCGGTTTTTTGGGCTTGTTTTGGGTCTTTCTGCGGTTTTTTGAGTGGTTTTTTTGGGCTGCGGGGGCGGGGCTAGTGACGTTTTGGGCGGGGTTAGTGACGTTCTGGGTGAGGGCCGATGACAGGGGAGGCGGGGCCGATGACGGCGGGGGCGGGGTTGATTACGGTGGGGGCGGGGTTGATGACGGGGTGGGGGTGTCAGGGGCGGGGTTTGACTTTGGGCGGGTTTTGGGCTGGATTTGGGCTGATTTGGGGGGGGGGGGGGGGGGGGGGGGAATTTTCCACCTGGCAACCCTGCCCACAACAAGCTTATCATACAGGTCTCACACTGCTCTTGAGAATGGGCAAAAATGTTTAAAGATTTTGGTATATGTATTTTCTTTTAAACAAAAAAAAGGATTTTTTTTTCTCATTAGTACTTTTTGTGACCTTTGTAGTTTAGGTAGTTTTATTGGTGGGTTTATTCAAGTAGCGAGTAGAGGTTCGTGCCTGTCTACAGGCTGGATCACAATGGTGTACACTCGTGAGACTTTGAGGGAGACAAGGCACATACTTAAGAGACTTGAGCCATATGTAGAGGACTCTCCATGCTGCTTTTCTGGAAACAAGCATTGTGTTGTGCTGCAATGAGTCAGGACTTCCTTTTCAAGAGCAGTGAGAGGCAACAACCACAAAAACTAGACCTGTTTCAAACTCTTCCTTTTGGGTTGGAAAGGGAGAATGTGTGAGATGCCAGCTGCCATGCTTCTCTATGCACAAAAATAGAAATAAATTAATTTCCCCTACATTCTATACTATAGGAGGAAAAGTGAGTAGGGCTAAGTTTATTTGGCGCTAGAGAGGTGCAGAGGGTGAGGTAGCTGTGAATGGGACCACTGCCATGGCAGAACTCAATAATGAAGAGTATAATCAAGTTCCACCTTCTGTGCACACCAATAACTGTATTTTTTTTTGGTGGTGGGGGGGGGGGGGGGTTATGGCCCTTCTGAAAACCTTTTAGAAACATCTTGCAAAATATATTTATAGAATTCCCCCCCTCCCCCGGTGCCTAAGTTTAGGTGCCCATTTTTGAAGTAAGGAGTATATGTATAGTAGCTATATCCAGCTGCTGTTGGGGCATAGCCAATAGAAGCCAAATACCTGCTTTTATAGCAGTAGCTATACCCTGTCCAAACCAGAGTGGGTATATGACCCCCTTATTGATACAAGGTGCTGAGTGTATGATATGATGTTTTGACTTCAGTTCCATAAAGTATGATGGAATCTGACAGCTAAATAAATGATTATACTTAAAATGCATATGCTAATCTGGGAAAACATCTCACTCAGACCATATTTGGCAAAGCACATAAAATACACAGTATCTGGTTGGGAAGGATGCCAAAAGAAGTGATGGAGTAACCTCAGAGTTAAGTATGAGGATCAGCTTTAACTAGTTGGAATCGATCCACCCAGTCAGTATGTCACTTATGTGTCTGTTGGTGTCCATCACTTATTTATTATTAGGATTTATTTACCACCTTTTTGAAGGAATTCACTCAAGGTGGTGTACAGCAAGAATAAGTCACACATAAGCAATAGACAAATATAGCAGCATTGTGTCTGGGGAATTTTAGAATTTTATTTTTAGCAGCATTTTGAAAACTCAAATCCACTGGGGTTATCCCTTCTGCTAATCTTTTTATAATTTTTTAAAGATAACTATTACCTTTTTTTTCCATGCTTGAAACCAGGAAGGTATTTCTTTACAGGATTCCTTTTGTATTAGTATAGATCTTTCACATCTGATATTGATACATAGAAATAAAGTGGACTAGTATGGTAACCAATCTATTTATCTGATGCCATTTTGAATTCACTATAAATAATGGGCCAGATACTCAAAAGAATATATATCCACAGAACAGCCAACGCTATATGGATAAATTCCCTATCCATTAATATGCAGCAGCACTATAAAGACAGCAAAGCTGAAATTTTTCTTCTGCTCTGGTACTACCTGTGGAATAACTAAAAACCATGCAACGCAAATGCACTGCAGGACAAACTGTGCCTTAAACAAGGATCAACTTAATTATCTTTTTATTTTATATTTTCATCAAGTTTTTTTGTTTATATTTGTTTTCATGTGCTTTTTGTGGAGGAGAAAAGGCCTCAGAAGTAGTTGTGCAAGATAGAGTGAGGGCATTTCACTCAGCTTTACAGATAGTAGTGTGTATGCAGTTTAAGTGAGGACAAAAGTATTGCTGTTCACATTTACCACTTACCTATATTTATTTATTTATTTGTAGCATTTGTATCCCACATTTTCCCACCTATTTGCGGGCTCAGTGTGGCTTACAATAAGACTTGAATAATAGAAATACATTTGTTACGACTAGGTTATAGAATACATTGAACAGAGTTGTGCGAGACATTCGAATATCCTTAGTAGTATAGCAGTGGGACAACAACATAGGGACATTAGAAGGCGACAATGAGAGAAAAAAGGGCATTAATAGGCACCTAGAGATGTAGTGTACATAGTTCCATGGATGAATGTGTGATTGACTGGATAAAGGGATGATGGATCAGATGTGGATGTGTATTGCATTGTGAACAGTCAGTAGTTTCTATGTGTTTTGGCTCTTTCCGTAGGTTTGTTCAAACAGGTGTGTCTTCAGTAGTTTACGGAAGGAGGTTTGTTCGTTAATCATTCTTAGGTTGCGTGGTAATGTATTCCAGGACTTCGTGCTCTTGTAGGAAAAGGTTGACGCGTGTATCGTCTTGTACTTCAAGCCCTTGCAGGTTGGGTAGTGGAGATTGAGGTGAGTTCGGGATGATCTTTTGGCGTTTCTAGGTGGGATGATCTTTTGGCGTTTCTAGGTGCACCGTAAATGATCTTATGGACTAGTGTGCAAGTTTTAAAAGTAACGCGGTCCTTGAGTGGAAGCCAATGTAGTTTCTCTCGTAGTGGTTTTGCCCTTTCATATTTAGGTTTTCCGAAGATGAGCCTGGCTGCTGTGTTCTGGGCTGTTTGAAGTTTCCTCAGTATTTGTTCTTTGCAGCCTGCGTATAGTGAGTTGCAGTAGTCCAAGTGGTTAAGGACGAGGGATTGCACTAGGCTACGGAAGACGAATCTTGGGAAGAATGGTCTAATCCTTTTCAATTTCCACATGCTGAAGAACATCTTCTTGGTTATGTTATTTGCGTGAGTTTCGAGTGTTAGGTGGCGGTTGATAGTCACTCCAAGGATTTTTAGCGTTTCTGAGATTGGAAGTTTTAGGTTTGGTGTGTTTATCACGTTGAACTCAGTTGTGTTGTATTGGGAGGTGAGTATCAGGCATTGGGTTTTTTCTGCGTTTAGTTTCAGGCGGAATGCATCTGCCCATGTGTTCATGATGTGTAGACTTTGATTGATTTCGCTGGAGATTTCTTTGATGTCTTGTTTGAATGGGATGTATATGGTTACATCATCGGCATATATATACGGGTTGAGGTTGTGGTTTGATAGGAGTTTTGCTAAAGGGATCATCATTAGGTTGAATATAGTTGGAGAGAGAGGTGATCCTTGTGGGACTCCACATTCAGGTATCCATGCCTTGGATGTGGTTGAATTTGATGTGACTTGGTACGAGCACAGGGTTAGGAACCCTTTGAACCAATTCAAGACATTTCCTCCGATGCCAAAGTATTCAAGTATGTGTAGTAGGATTTCATGGTCAACCATGTCGAAGGCGCTGGACATGTCAAATTGTAGTAGGAGTATATTGTTGCCAGTTGCAATTATTTGTTTGAATTTGGTCATAAGGGTGACTAATACTGTTTCTGTGCTGTGATTCGAACGGAATCCTGATTGGGCATCGTGCAATATTGAATGTTTGTCTAGATAGTTTGTGAGTTGTTTGGTAACCATACCTTCGGTTATCTTGGTTATTAGTGGTATGGATGCAATTGGCCTGTAGTTGGTTATTTCGCTCGTGTTTTTCTTTGTGTCTTTAGGAATTGGTGTGAGTAAGATTTTTCCTTTTTCTTTTGGGAAGAGTCCATTTTGTAGCATGTAGTTTATGTGGTTTGTTAGGTTTATTATGAATTGTTGAGGAGCAGTTTGCATGAGGCTGTTTGGACATATGTCTAGTTTGCAGTTAGATTTGGCATATTTTTTGAGAGTTTTAGAGATGAGTTCTTCTGGTAATAGTTCAAATTCGGTCCAGGTTCTGTCTGCTGGGTGTGTTCCTTCTGCTGGATCTAGACAGTCTAGGAGAACGGTGTATTCTATAGGGCTTGCGGGTATTTTGTGTCGTAATTGTACAATTTTCTCCTTGAAGTATTTTGCAAGGTTGTCGACACTTGGTATATCTTTGCTGTTGGTTGTAACAGGTGTGGTGTCTAACAGTTTGTTTACGAGGTTGAAGAGTTTATGTGTGTCTTTGTAGTTTGGTCCTATTAATGTTTTGTAGTGTAGTCTTTTTGTCTGTTTGATAGTGTATTTGTATTTTCTTCGAAGTTGTTTCCAGTCGTTTAGTGTTTGTTCATCTCTCTTTTTGTTCCAGGCTCGTTCAAGTCTCCTGACTTGTGTTTTCAGTTTTTTCAGCTCTTCATTGAACCATGGATTTGCATTTTTCCTGTGTGATGTTCTGGTTTGGGCTGGGGCGATTTTGTCTAATGTTGTTATGCTTATATCGTCCCATTCTTGGAGGAATTGGATGGTGCTAGCGTTTGTAGTCCATTCGCTCTGGTAGATCTGTTGCCAGAATGTTGTGGGGTTTATTTTTCCTCTCGTTGTGTAGGTTGTTCGCTCATGTTTGTTGATTGTGTTTGGTTGTATTTTTTGCCAGTAAAGGGTGACATTTGCTTTATGGTGGTCTGACCATAATGTGGGTGTCCATTTTGTGTTGGTGAGTGTGATAGTTGAGTTCGGTTCGAGTCTATTTGTTATGATATCTAGTGTGTGTCCTTTTTCATGTGTTGGTTGTAAGTTGGGTATTTGCAGATCCCAGAGTTGTAGGAGTTCTTTGAATTCTCGTGTACTTGGTATGGTGTCATCTTCTAGGTGCAAGTTGATGTCACCTAGTATGAGGATGTTTGAGGTTGATACGCAGGTATTCGAGATGAAATCCATGAGTTGTGTTTGGGCGTCTTGCCATTTTCCTGGTGGCCTGTAGAATAGGATTGTGTTAAGGTGTCCTATTAGGCTTGGATGGTTGATTCTTGTCGAAGCAATTTCAAGTTGTGGTGAGGTAGATTCGCCTGTGATTGTGATGGTGAATTCAGGTTTGTGTATTAAAGCTATTCCGCCTCCTCTTTTTTCTCCATTTCTTGTCCAGTGCGTGATTTTGTATTCTGGTGGGCACGTTTGTAGGATGGCGGGGTCCGTAGGACTATGGAACCAGGTTTCTGTGATAAATAAGAGGTCTAGTTTGTCTGTGGTGATCCAATCTAGTATGTCTATCGAGTTGCTTACTGCTGATCTTGCATTGACGTATCCTAGTTGGATTGGGTGATGTGGTTCCAAGGTGGGGTTAGATGTGTTTATTTTTATTAACTGTCTGTTTTTTCGTTGGTTGAGTCTGTTGTTTTCATTGTTTTCCTTATTTCGTCGGTGGTGTACATATTCGGGGTTTGTTCCAGTTGGTTGGTTGTTGTTGTGTCTTTGATTTGGTAGGTTGTTTAAAGGTTGTGCATGGGATTGGTGATATGTAAGTGGGTTGTTGTTTTGGGCGTGCATGGTGTATGTGTGAGTGTTATGCGGATTGTGAGTGGTGAAGTTGTTGTTGTCTAGGTTTTGTGTTTTGTTTGCGTGTACGAATATAATGAGACACTGGATGGTTATGAGTGTATTGCTGGTGTTCATTTCTGTGTGTTGGGTGCTGTGACAAATAAATAATTGGTGTATATTTGAGCGATACAATGTTTACAATTGCATTTGAGCTTGGCTACAATTCACGCGGAGTAGTGCTAACATTTTCAATTAAGCTTAGCAACAGTTTAGTTCAAAGCTGGCAGTAAGCAAAGCAAAGCAAAGCAGGGTGAAGCAAGGATTTTAAATTATGTAAAAGCTAAAGCTTGCTTGGTAACAGTTCGCTATTATGCATTGGTCTTAGCAGCAATTTAAATTAAAGCTTGGCAACATTTAAAGGTGCTATATTGGCCTAAGACACAGTTGCATTCAGTTTAGTGTGAGCAGAGTATAGCGAGGATTTTTAAATCATACTAAAGCAGTGCATGCATGCATTTAAGACGAGCAGGTATTTTATTACTCAGTTCAGCCTCGGGAGGTAGCTTCTGTTCCTGGCGGCCACGGGGACCAGTGGCTCGGTTGTCTGGTGCTCGGTGTCTCTAATGCAGCCACCACAGGACTTGTGTGTGGCTCAGGAGTCGCCGTCGCTTTGCCGCACCTCAAGCTGGTCGACTCTTGTCTGTCTGCGCTCCGACGCTTGGAGCAGTCGGGTGCGGGGTGCGCCTACTTCCCTCAATCCGCTTGTGGCTTCCTGGGCAGCAGTCGGACGATTCTGGAGCGTGCCACATTGGGGATAGGCCGCTCCTGCTTTCCAGTCCTCAGGCCAACCAGGCCGGTCGGCGCTCCGCTTGTTCCGCGGCCTTCCGGGCTTCGAACCACTGTCCGGTCAACTTTCCACCGGTCGCGTAGTCGGCCGGATCGTTTCCGGTGCCGCGTGTATATATATATATATATACACACACACGCAGCCAGTGGCATAGCCACCAGGGAGCCTGGGTCTCAGGGCTCCTCCCCCAAAACTGCAGTACCCTGAATGGCTGGCAGGGATGCCCAAGCCCCACTAGCTGAAGAGATCTGCAACCCCAAACCTCCCCCAGTATGAGGAAGTCAGCAGCGTGCCTTACAGCCGCCAGGTTCAGTACTCTTCACACACACACTCAGTTTTTGTGAACTGAGCATGTGCAAGGAGTGCCAGCTAGCACGCCGCCGAGTTCTTTGTACCAGGGTAGGTTCAGTCTGTGGAGCTCTTCAGCTGGCAGGGCTTGGGCATCCCCACCAGCAAAGGTAAAATTTTTTATGGGGGTGGGGAGAGAGAGAGAGAGGAACGGGTGGCCTCCTCAGTCCACCCCAGTCTCCCCCCTCCTCCCAAATTGGGTGCTGGCTATGCCCCTGAGAGCAGCCAAATATTACTACTATATACATACCCCCTAATTCTATAACTGGGCACCTAAACTTAGGCACCATGGGGGGAAATTCCATAAATGCACTAAAAGTTAAGCGCCAAAAAACTGGGTACTAACAGTGGTCTGGAATGGCAGAGTTGGGCACCAAATCTGTAATAGAATATTAGTGTAAGTCCGTAGTTATGCGCTAAACTTTAGGCACAACCACTTATTCCAGGTCTATGGATGGTGTAACTGCTGACACCTAAAATCAGCATTTTGGAATGTAAAATGCAACTATTCTATAAAGTGTGCTCAGGAATAGTCAGAACACTCTTGCATGTGAGAGAAAAGTTAGGAACTCAGTTTACAGAATAGGGGCGTAAGTCAGTTACACACACGACTGCTAATCAGTGCCAATTAGTGATTAACACTTATTATTGATACTTATCTCCAATTAAGTGACAATTTAGCACCAATTTAGCTAGTTATATTAGGCACGTAACTTACCCTATTCTACAACTGGATGCAAATGTAAGAATCTAACTTTAGGCTCCATTTATAGAGTTTTGGGGCATTTGTAAAATACGAACACAAAATGCATAGAAGTGTGACAGCAGTGTTGTATAACATGTACACAACCGCCTGAGAGCCCTTTTTACTAAGGCGCGCTATCATTTTTAGCGCTCACTAATGGTAGAGACACCCATATATTCCTATGGGTGTCTCTGGCATTAGTGTGCGCTAAAAACAATAGCACGCCTACAACGTGGCTTAGTAAACAGGGCCCTTAGTGTGTAAATTTAAGAGAGGCACGTGTGTAGAGCATGAGCGGGGGTATGAGCGTGTCTCCCACCTACATGCACAACTTAAAAAATACTAAAAATTACACGCATTAAGTGCCAAGCCTTGGATTGCCCATTTACACCTGCCACAGCCATTATTTGTACACACTGACCAAATCATACAGATGTTTGCTTTTGTTATGAAATATGAACTATAACTCCCTATATCTCTCTTCGTAAGGTGCTTAAGACGTATTTCTTTACTAGACAAGAGTCTTGAATTAGTTAATAATGAGATTTTAGTATTTTCATTGTTAAGTCTAATTGAAATTACTTATGTAAGTTCCTTCTGATTGGAAGTTTCTTATTATGTACTCCGCTTTGCACCATTGGGTTTAAAGGCGGATCATAAATACCCGAATAGAATAGAATGGACCAGGTGTAAGTGGATATGCATTTCTACCAACTTATGCTAGTATTCTGAATCAAAATCTCAATATGCCCTCTACAATATGCATTCCCTGGGCTGCATTTGGGTGCGAAAACAGAGGTACCCAGTTATAGAACTGCCCCCATAGTGACTGTAGCGAGCACTGTCTATAAATATTTTGTGTGCTGAAGAACTAAATTTCGTTTATGGACATCTAGCTCCTGACTCAGTCTGCACAAAACTCAAGTCGGGCATTCACCAGCATGTTAATATTGCTGAACATTTTAATACTGTAAATTTCACAGCAAAAAGCGTTGTCAGCATTGCTTTCAAGATCAATAACTACACCAAGAGAAGCATATACAATAATTTGATTTTGTGAATAAAGTGAACAATGAGTTGCACAAGCTCATGGACTGGACCAGTGATTGATGATATGAGTGAACTATTGGCTATAGTTACACTATGAGGTCCATTACATTCAATAAAATAATATAATTTTTGGTGAAAGTTAGCATATTGTGTTGTTCAGGCTATTGCAGTTATGAAGCGTGATTAATCTTTTGGCTACTGATCCTGCCACCCCCCCCCCCCCCCCAGCTTTTTTTTTTTTTTTTGTTTTGGGTCTACATAAGACCAGCTGAGACATGTCTTTCCTTTCCCTATCCATACTGTTTACTCCAGGAATAATTCTGCGCAACAGTGCAAAATTCACATAGAACTCCCCTGCCCTGCAGAATGCACAGAATTCTGGTCAATGTCGGCATCTGGTCTCTCTTCCCCCTTCCACCCCCCGCCGAGATTGCACGGCAGGAGGAGGAAGTGAACTGCTACACATTGGGTCACTTCCTCCTCCTCTGCTGGCTTACACCAGACTGTTTATGTGAACTATGGGGGTTTTGTGGTTAACATAACCAGTTAAGTCTAAGCCAGCAGAGGAGAAAATGACCCGATATGCAGAGGGTCACTTCCTCCTTCTCTGACTGCCATGAGATCTCTGCAGAGGAAGGGGAGATCCAGCTTCAAACATACAATGAAAGTAAGAGACAGCGAAATGTGACTGTGCCATTGGGGAGAGTGAGGGAGGCTGGAGCTTGAAGAGGTAAATAAGAGGACATTTCAGGCTTTAAAATGGGGAAATTTTGTGCAAAAATGTTTTTAAAACGTTACAGCGCAGAATTTTCAAAACTTTGGTGCAGAATTCCCCCAGGAGTAATTGTTGTATTGTAGTTCCCACTCTTGCGTTCCTCTTTCTCCATTCTTAGCCCCATGTGGGACTGAGTATACATGGATTTTTAAAAAATGCCATAGCTGGCATTTTAAACAGATGCCCACCATGGTGTTTAAAAATTAACCTGGATAATGTTTAAAAATTCATAGACATTGTTAGGGTTCTGAGCAGATCAGGTGAACAGCAGCTGACGTGGGAGGAATTACTTGCAAACAGTCAGTGACTGCTAAGTGTGCTTGACAGTACTTGATTCCCACCATATAAGCATCAACCAGAAGAAGCTCTAAGCCCTGGCTGCAGCTAGGCATGAAAGAAAAAATACAGTTACACTTTATTAAGTTTGCTATATCGCCAGGCTAATAAAACAAGAGGGAAAATTAATTATCTGATAATTTTCTTTCCTTTAGTCCCAAAGGATCAGTCCAGACTAATGGGTTGTGACCATCAGCCAGCAGGTGGAGATAGAGAACTCTAATGAGTTGTGCCTCATAAGCTCCTGTGCTTAGCAAGCAAGCCAGTATTCGATAACAAAGCAGTGAAAGACAGTGACTTCCAGAGAAAAAACTGCAGCCTCTAGATAGAAAAAGAACTATGAAATAAAGCGCAAAACTCATGCTTTAGAAATAACGGAATCAGAACAATACAAATACCCAAAATTACATAGAACCTGGAAAAACCAAAACCATCACAGAAGGATCGGCTCTGGACTGATACTTTGGGATTAAAGGAAAGAACATTATCAGGTAATTAATTTTTCATTCCATTATGCTCCAAGGATCAGTCCAGACAAATGGGCTGTACAAAACCAATCCTTAAGCAGGGAGGGATATCCCTGCAGCTAGAGCCATGACCCAAAGGAAGCATCTGCTCGAGCAGACACATCCAAACAGTAATGCTTAACAAAGGAATAAGAAGAAGACCACGTCGCTGACCGACAGATGTCCATTGACGAAATTGCCCACGACTCTGCCAAAGAAGTTGCCAAAGACCTGGTAGAATGTGCCTTGACAGGCCTTGACGTGCATGGGAGTAGATCTACCCCTCAGAATGTAAGCCCAAGAAATAGCTTCCTTAAGCCATCAAGTCACTGTCGCTTTGGAGGCTGGCAAACCCTTCCGGGGTTCCGCACAGAGGACAAAAAGATGATCAGACTGCCTGAAATTGTTGGTAGCGTATTCTGCAGAATAGACCTCCATGGAAAAAGAAAGAAGAAACACAGTCTGACATGAAAAGGAGATGCAATCTTCGGCAAAAAGGATGGAATTGTCCATATGATAAATCTCGAGTCAGAAAAGCAGAGAAAGGGACCCCTGCATGAGACAGCTTGAAGCTCTGAAACTCTCTGTGCCAAGGCTATACCACTGCATCCATTCCTACGGAGTTTTTCCTCCCTGAAGCGGCTGTAAAATCTGTGTACTTGCGCATTAATGGATGCCATGAGGTCCAGGACCGGAAGGCCCCACTGTGTGGAAATGAGGTAAAATGCAGTCTTTGACCGTTGCCATTCCCCCTGGACCAGAGATAGTCTGCTGAGGAAATCCGCACGTTCATTGAGCTATGTGAGAGTCTGAAATCATTGCAATGTTCCATTCCTCCCACTGAAAAAGAAGACGTGCCTCCTGGGCTAGAGATACACTCTTTGTTCCTCCTTATCTGTTAATGTAAGACAAGGCTGTGAAATTGTCTGAGAGCATGTGCACCAGCCTCCCATGAAGAAGAGACACAAAGGCTAGTAGAGCTTTCTAGAGAGCTCAAAGTTCCAATCTCTTGATGGACCACGAAGCCTCCACTCTCAACCAGCAGCCCTGTACAGAGTGGTGGAGATAATGGGCTCCCGATCCGAAGAGGCTGGCACTGGAGGTGAGAACACACTAACTGGAAGTCTGTAAGTGCAACCTCGCCTGAACGTGCATAGGGAGAAGCCACCAAGTCAGACTTCATCTGGCTTGAGGCATCCATGGCACCAGTAGTCGTAGGTCCCTGAGACCAGAGACCACCGGCTCAACAGGACGACTGTAGGGGTCGCATATGGAACTTTGCCAAAGGCAGAACATCCAAAGTAACCACCATAGAGCCAAGACCCTCAGCATAATCCCATGCCTGTGGGCAGGGAAGAGAGAGAAGCCTGAGTATTTGCTGTTTGAGCTTCAGCTGACAGTGCTGAGGCAGGAAAAACTTCCCTGCCTGGGTACTGAAGCACACTTCCAGAAACTTCAGGGTCTGGGTGGGGGTGAGAAGAGACTTGCTCTAATTCATCACCCAACCCAGCGCAGGACTGTCTGTGTACTGTGAAGGCTCTCTTGATAAGAATTAGCCAATCGTCCATGTAAGGATGTACTAGGATCCCTTCTCAGCAAAGAAAGGATGCCACCAACAGCATACCTTTGGAAAACGTGCAAGGTGCAGTGATGAGGCCAAAAGGCATGGCCTTGAATTAAAAATGGTCTCCCAGGATCGCAACCAGAGAAATTTCCTGTGAGAAGGCCAAATTGGGATATGAAAATAAGCCTCCTTTGAGGTCCAATGAGGTGAAAAACACACCTGGCTGGACTGAGGCTATGACAGAACAAAGAGTCTCCATGCATAAGTGTAGAACTCTGACAGACTTGTTCATCCCTCTGAGATCCAGAACCGGGTGAAAAGAATCTTCTTTCTTTGGGATGACAAAATAGATGGAATATCGACCCATGCCCTCTCTGCCACAAGAACGAGCTAAATGGTCCCCAGTTGCCTTAAAGAGGTTACGGTAATTAGCACTGCCTGACTCTTTGCAGAGCTGCCACAAGGGGACAGCATGAAAAGATCTGCGAGTGGCTTTGAAAATTCAGCTTGTAGCCATGGAAAATGATTATTAAGGACCCATTGCTGATTCTCTGTTACTTTCTAATATATATTATCTGCCTCAAAAGAAAATTGCTGGTAATCCTGAGGGTGCGAATATGGATGCGCTTAAGGAAATCTCAGAAATAGATCTAAGTTTTTGGAATCTTCACAGGAAGACTTCAAACAACAAGCCACACTCTTGGTGACCTTAGTTTGTGAAATTGATAAATGTATGATACTTGGAACATATTTTAGAAAAAAAATGAGAATTTTTGTGGTCAGAAATTGCAGATTTTCCCTGATGTGGCTAGAGCCATCCAGGTGAAAAAGGAGAAATTTTTTGAATTTAAAACCAAGAGAGCTTCTTTTTCTTTTAAACTTCTGTGCAAGTGTTTAATTACACTCCAGAATGTTCAATATGTTTGTTTGTTTTATCATGGTCAATTACAGCAATTTATTTTAATAACAAAACATAAGAATATAAGCAGTGCCGTACTGGGACAGACCAAAGGTCCATCAAACCCAGTATCCTGTTTCCAACAGTAGCCAATCCAGGTCACAAGTACCTGGCAAGATCCCAAAACAGTAGAACAGATTTTATACTACTTATCCATAAGCAGTGGATTTTCCCAAGTCCATTTTAATAATGGCTTATGGACTTTTCTTTTAGGAAATTATCCAAACCTTTTTAAAACCCCTTTAAGCTAAAGCAAAAATATTTAACTGTAGCAGGTATTCTCCAAGGACAGCAGGCTTCATATTCACACAAGTGGGTGACGCTGATCCAGGTCGCCAGGTCTGACATTTGCCATAATAAAAGAGGGAGATTTGTGGAGAGCCGCACTCACAGCGCATGCGCGAGTGCCTTCCCATCAGTCACTTAAATGCGGTCTCCTCAGTTTAATACTAAAGCAAAAAATGAAGCAAAAATAACCAAGGAGACAACTCTAAGGGGAGGTGGGCGGGATTGTGAGAATATGACGCCTGCAGTCCTCAGAGAATACCTGCTACAGGTAAGTATCTTTGCTTTCTCAGAGGACAAGCAAGCTTCTATTTTCTCACAAGTGGAAAATCCCTAGCATCCAGGCTCACCGAACATAACAAACACTGGTCAACTGGGCCTCACAACGGCGAGGACATTACACAGATTAACCTTAACTATATACCATCTGAATGAGAGTGCAGTCTGGAACAGAATAAAATGGGCCTAGGGTGTTGGTGTTGGATTCTAGACCCAAACAGATTCTGCAACACTGACTGACCAAACCGACTGTCGAGTCGGGTATCCTGCTCAAGGCAGTAGTGAGATATGAATGTGCGGACTAAAGACCACGTCGCAGACTTGCAAATTTCTTCATTGGAGCTGACCACAAGTGGACTACCGACGAGGCCATGGCTCTGACATTATGAGCCATGACATGACCCTCCAAGGCCAGCTCAGCCTGGGTATAAGTGAAGGAAATGCAATCTGCCAGCCAAATTGAAATGGTGCATTTCCCGATGGTGACCCCCATCCTGTTGGGATCAAAAGAAACAAAACAACTGGGCAGACTGTCTGTGTAGCCTTGTCCACTCCATGTAGTAGGCCAATGCTCTCTTGCAATCCAAGGTGTGCAACCTGCTTTCGACACAATGGGCATGAGGTCAGGGAAAGAATGTTGGCAAGACAATCGACTGGTTCTGATGGAACTATGACACCACCTTCGGCAGGAACGTAGGGTGCGTGTATGCTCTGTTGAGATGAAACTTAGAATAAGGTGCATCCACTACTAAGGCTTGAAGCTCACTGACCCTACGAGCTGAAGTAACAGCCACCAAGAAAATGACCTTCAGTGGCTCAAAAGGAGCTTTCATCAGCTGGATGAGAATGACGTTGAGATCTCATGATACTGGTGGAGGTTTGATAGGGGGCTTTGACAGAAGCAAACCTCTCATGAAGCGAACAACTAGAGGCTGTCCAGAGATGGGCTTACCTTCTATATGCTGAAGATAAACACTAACTGCACTAACGTGAACCCTTACAGAGTTGGTCTTCAGACCAGACTGTGATAAGTGTAGAAGGTATTCAAGCAGGGTCTGTGTAGGGCAAGAAAGGGGATCTCTAGGGCCTTATTCTCACACCAGATGGCAAACCTCCTCCATTTAAAAGAGCAACACGTCTTAGTGAAATCTTTCCTGGAAGCCAGGAAGACTCGGTGACACCCTCTGAAAGACCCAAGAAAGCAAATTCTAGGCTCTCAAAATCCAAGTTGCGAAAGCCAGAGACTGGAGGTTGGGATGCAGAAGCAACCCCTCGTTCTGTGTGATGAGGGTCAGAAAACACTCCAATCTCCATGGATCTTCGGATGATAATTCTAAAAGAAGAGGGAACCATATCTGCCGTGACCAGTACTGTGCGATCAAAATCATGGTTCCATGGTCTTGCTTGAGTTTCAACAAAGTCTTTCCCACTAGAAGTATTAGAGGACATGCATACAGAAGACCTATCCCCCAACAGAGGAGGAAGGCACCTGACACTAGCCTGTCATGGGCCTGAAGCCTGGAACAGAACTGAGGGACATTGTGGTTGATTTGAGTGGCAAAAAGATGGCCTCCTGACACAGAGGGCGTGTTCAGGTCCCCCCCCCCCCCCCACCCCCCCCCCACTTGTTGGTGTAATACATTGCAACCTGATTGTCTGGATGAGAATAATTTGGTGAGATAGTCAATCTCTGAAAGCCTTTAGAGCATTCCAAATCACCCAAAGCTCCAGGAGATTGATCTGAAGATTAGTTTCCTGGAGGGGCCAAGCACCTTGAGTGTGAAGCCCATCATCATGAGCTCCCCATCCCAGGAGAGATGCATCCGTCTTTAGCACTTTTTGTGGCTGAGAAATTTGGAATGAAAGTCCCAGAGTCAAATCAGATCAAATTGTCCACCACTGAAGAGAGCGTACAAGCTCTGGGGACATTTGGATGACATCTTCTGGACTCCCCGTGTCTTGATACTACTGAGAAGCCAGGGTCCATTGAGCTGATCTAATATGAAGACATGTCATGGGTGTAACGTACATTGTGGAAGCCATGTGGCCTAATAATCTCAACATCTGCCGAGCTGTGACCTGCTGAAAGACACGAACCTTGGAAGCCAGCGAGACAAGATTGTCTGCTGTCATCTCCGGGAGATAGGCTCGAACCCTGTGTGTGTCAAGCAGAGCTCCTATAAACTCCAATCACAGGACAGGATGGAGATGGGACTTGGGGGAGTTTAAAACGAACCCTAGTAGCTCAAACACCCAAATAGTCATTCGCATGGACTCCCGAGCACTGTCCTCTGAGGTGCTCTTTACCAGCCAATTGTCGAGATACACATGCACTCCCAGTCTGGATAGCGATGCTGCAACTACTGCTAGACACTTCATGAAAACCCTGTGAGCTGATGCAAGGCCAAAAAGCAACACGTGATACCAAAAGTGAAGTGTTACAGCCGAAATAGAAGATACCTCTGGTGGGCTGGAAGTATTGGGATGTGTGAGTATATGCATCCTTTAAGTCCAGAGAGCATAGCCAGCCGTTTTTCTGAATCATTGGGAGAAGGGTGCCCAGGGAAACCATCCTGAACTTTTCTCAAACTGGAAATTTGTTCAGGGCCCTTAGGTCTAGGATGGGACACATTCCCCCTATCTTCTTCTGCAAGGAAGTACCTGGAATAGAATCCCTGCCCTTTCCCCCCTAGTGGAACAGGTTCGACCACATGGGCCTTTAGAAGGGTGGAGAGTTCCTCTGCAAATACATGCCTTTGCTGAATGAACTTTCAGTGGGCAATTTGGAGGTTAGAGATGCCAATTGAGGATGTATCCGAGACAGACTATTTGAAGAACTCACCAGTCAGAAGTTATAAGAGGCCACCTTTGGTGAAAAGATTATAGCCTCTCCCCGATCGGCAAACATTCAGGACAGACACTTTTACTGCGGCTATGCTCTGCTGGAGCCAGTCAAAAGCTCATCCCTTGCTTTGCCTGGGGAGCAGCAGGGGCCTTACGTGCACGCTGTTGACGTGAACGAGCGCGTGGGGCTGAGCCTCAGTAGGCTGATTGTACCTATGCCTAGAATAGTAGTAGGAACTGTTCCTTGGCATGCCAAAAATCCTCCTAGCTGAGGAAGTAGACGCAGAAGGCACCAGGGGGAGAGAGAGAAGCGATTCTATCAGTATGCTTCTTGATTTGGTCAGCAACCTCCTCAACCTTCTCTCCAAAAAGGTTATCTCCCCGGCAAGGGGCATCCGCCAATCGCTGCTGAACAGAGTGTTCCAAGTCAGAAATATGCAGCCATGAGAGTCTGCGCATACTTTGAGAGGAGATCCTGGATGCTACATCAATAAGTGTCATTGGTGCCCTGACCAAGAATGTTCAACATGCCTTCTGCTGCTTGACCAACTGGCAAAAAGGCTCGGCGTGCTCCAGAGGGAGTGCATCCACCAAGTCCGACAGCTGTCACACAGAGTTTCGCAAGTAGATGCTCGTGAAGAGGGTAGGATTGTATAGGGAAGATGAGCATTGAAGCCTGGTACATCTTCCTCCCAAAATAATTCAGAGTTCTAGCTTCTCTGCCTGGGGGGTGGGGGCGCCAAGGCACAGTCCCTAGTATTCCTGACTCTTTTGGAAGCGGATTCCACTACCATGGAATTTTGAAGCAACTGAGGCCTATCAAAACCAGATTTACCGTGGATCCGATACTGGGTGTCAATCTTCTTTGGCATAACAAGGACTAACAGAGAGAACTCAGTTCCTGACAAGGACTTCCTTGAGTACCTTGTGGAGAGGTGCAGTCACAGCCTCCTTAGGAGCATCCAGGCTCACAAGGCTCCCTCGAGCATCTTGGCCCTGGGCTCATCCTCCACTTGCAAAGGAAATGGAATGGCCTCAGCCATTTCCTTAACAAAAGATGGAAAAGAAAGGCTCACTGGCAGAGACAGTCTTCTTTCAAGTGGAGGGAAGGTTTCAGAGGGTATCCCATATGACTCATCGGAGGAAACGTATCTGGGATTCTCCTCTGAATCCCATGAGCACTGCTTCTCAGTGTCGGGCACTATCTCCCTATGGGACTGCTGAGACCGAACCTGCCTTCTTGCCACGGAACCATGTCTTCGAGAGCAGTGTCGAGAAGTTGACTCTCGCGTTGACTCCAGCAAAGCTTCCTCTACTGACATCAAAGGGGTGCCAACTTGGGTGGCAGTCGAAACCAGGGCCGCAAGCGGCGCCAGCGTCAGATGCCGCACCACAGGTTGCGGGCCAGGTGGGGCCGCAATAGGGAGGTAAGGTAGGCACAAGCACCCCTGATACCAATGCACACCATTGCATAAGGCCATCCAGCAGCTCAGGAGGCAAGGCCCAGATGAGGTCATCGAGGGCCGACACCAGGAAAGCTGGGGTGCCGGTTGAGGCGCAGGTTGCAGAACCGCTGGGTCGACGCTGGGAACGGGATCTCGGCTGCTTGGAGGCAGACACATCGGAACCTCCTATATAGAGGGGGACCGATCATCCCGGCACCGAAGCTTCTCAGGTGCTAAATCCTTCAACGCCCTAGAGCTCCAAACCATGGCGTCGAGGGCGACTGATGACGATGCTTCTTGGTTTTACGCTCGAAGCGTGTCACCAAGGCTCCTTGGTGCCAAGGACGACGTCGAATCCTCACGTCACTCAGAGTGGGCAGTAGGCCTCGAGACAGGTAGAGATCCACTTGATGCTTTACTGCTTTCAGTGTCTAAGGGTCTAGAAGCAGCCATGCTTATCAATGCTCCCGATACTGGTGCGATGCTCGACGTCTATGCAGATGCCTCTGACTTCGATGCCAAGGAACCAGACTTGGCTCCAAAAATCCTATCTCTTTCAGCCTCTCAGAAACCTGGGTTCTCATCTTCATGAGAGGACAGAGAACACAGTTAGTAGGGCTATGATCGGGCCCAAAACACTGCAGACACAAGAATGGGCGTCTTTTCTTGAATAGTCCGACGCACGGGTACAGCGCTTGAAGCTACTGGGAGTCTTCTCCTCCTGCATCCGCGGGAGACATTAACCTAATCCAGGTCCCCCTCGCCTGTCCCCGTCCTATCCATGCAAACGATTCCGAGATGTCCCAATCTCGTCTCTATTCCCATCCTCCCCCCTCTTCCCTCCCTTCTCATGCGCCCTGTGGAATGCCCACTCAGTCTGTAACAAACTGCCCTTCACCCACGATCTCTTTATCTCTCCGCTAACTTCAACTGCCTCTCGCCCTAACCGAAACATGGATCTCCCCGGAAGACTCGGGCCTCAGTCGCGGCCCTCGTCCATGGAGGTTATCTCTTCTCCCACGCTCCCCGCCCAGTTGGCCGCGGTGGAGGCGTTGGGCTACTACTCTCGCCCACCTGTAGTTTCCAACCCCTCCCCCTACCGCAGTCTCACTGCTTCTCATCCTTTGAAGCCCACTCCATCCGGCTATTCTACCCGCTGCCACTCAGAGTCGCAGTCATCTACCGCCCCCCCTGAAAATCCTTCTTTCCTTCCTCACCGACTTTGATGCGTGGCTCTCTTTCTTGAACCCTCATCTCCGTCCCTCATTCTCGGAGACTTTAACATTCACGTTGATGACCCATCCGACCTAACACTTCTAAGTTCCTCACCCTAACATCCTCCTTCAACCTCCAGCTGTGCTCCACCACCCCCACTCACCGTGACGGCCATTGTCGACCTAGTCCTCTCCTCCTCCGGCTCAGCCCTCCAATTTCCCACGCTTCTGCTCTCCCTCTCTCCGATCATCACCTGATCACATTCACACTTCTTCACCCCCCCCCCCCGCCCCCGTCCAACTTTAACCACCACCTCCAGGAATCTCCAGGCTATTGACCCCCCACTCTATCCTCCCCTCCCATCATGTCCTCCGAGGACTGTAGACAAAGTGGTCTCCGCTTACAATGCCGCTCTCACTCCTCTGCTTTGGACACCCTCGCTCCAACCACCTCCCGTCCCACAAAGCGTACTAGTCCCCAGCCTTGGCTGACCCCTTGCATCGGCTACCTTCGCTCCTGCACCCGATCTGCTGAACGCCTCTGGAGGAAATCTCGTATCCATTTAGACTTCCTTCACTACAATTTCATGCTATCCTCCTTCCATTCCTCCCTATTCCTTGTAAAACAGGACTATTACACCCAACTGACCAATTCTCTCAGCTCCAACCCTCGTCGTCTCTTCACCACCCTTAACTCCCTCAAAGTGCCCCCCCCCCCCCGTTCCCACTCCCCCTTCACTCTCTCCTCGATCACTGGCCGACTACTTCCGCGACAAGGTACAAAAGATCAACCTTGAGTTCACTACCAAGCCACCTCCTCTTCAGCCTGTAGCCCTATCCAACAACCAACCAACCATGGGCCTCTTTCTCCTCCTTTCCTGAGAACACTGAGGATGAACCTCCCGCCTTTTCTTTCCTCCTCGAAATGCACCACCTGTTCCTCCAATCCCATCCCCACCAACCTACTTAACACCATCTCCCATACTGTCACCCCCTCCATCTGTCGCATCCTTAACCTTTCTCTCTCCACTGCAAACTCGTCCCTGACACCTTCAAGCATGCCGTTGTCACACCTCTCCTAAAAAAACCATCACTTGACCCTACCTGCCTCTCCAACTACCGCCCCATCTCCCCCCTCCCCTTCCTCCCCAAAATACTTGAACGCGCCGTTCAGTCGCTGCCTTGATGTCATCCTAGATCCACTTCAATCCGGCTTTCGCCCTCTACACTCGACAGAAACAGCACTCTCTAAAGTCTGCAACGACCTGCTCCTCGCCAAATCCAGAGGCCACTATTCCATCCTCATCCTCCTCGATCATGATTTACTTCTTGCCACATTGTCCTCTTTTGGGTTCCAAGGCTCTGTCCTCTCCTGGTTCTCCTCCTATCTCTCCCACCGCACCTTCAGAGTACACTCTCATGGATCTTCCTCCACTCCCATCCCACTATCTGTTGGAGTTCCCCAGGGATCTGTCCTTGGACCCCTTCTCTTCTCAATCTACACCTCCTCCCTAGGCTCACTGATCTCATCTCATGGTTTTCAGTACCATCTTTATGCTGATGACACCCAGCTATATCTCTCCACACCAGATATCACCGCGGAGACCCAGGCCAAAGTATCGGCCTGCTTATCCGACATTGCTGCCTGGATGTCCAACCGCCACCTGAAGCTGAACATGTCCAAAACCGAGCTCCTCGTCTTTCCACCTAAACCACCTCTCCTCTTCCTCCACTCTCCATCTCAGTTGATAACACCTCATCCTCCCTGTCCCATCTGCCCGCAACCTCGGAGTCATATTCGACTCCTCCTCTCCTTCTCTGCGCATATCCAACAGACTGCCAAGACCTGTCTTCTTCCTCTTCAACATCAGCAAAATTCGCCCTTTCCTATCTGAGCACACCACACAAACTCTCGTCCACGCTCTCATTACCTCTCGCCTTGACTACTGCAACTTACTCCTCACCGGCCTCCCACTTAGCCATCTATCCCCCCTTCAATCCGTTCAGAACGCTGCCGCACGTCTTATATTCCGCCAGAACCGATATACTCACATCACCCCCTCTCCTCAAGTCACTTCACTGGCTTCCGATCAGATACCGCATACAATTCAAGATTCTCCTCCTTACCTACAAATGCACCCGGTCTGCAGCTCCTCACTACCTCTCTACCCTCATCTCCCCCTATGTTCCCGCCCGTAACCTCCGTTCACAGGACAAATCCCTTCTTTCAGTTCCCTTCTCCACCACTGCCAACTCCAGGCTCCGCTCATTCTGCCTTGCCTCAACCTTTGCCTGGAACAATCTTCCTCAACCCCTACGCCAAGCCCCCTCCCTTCCCATTTTCAAATCACTGCTTAAAACTCACCTCTTCAATGCTGCTTTCGGCACCTAACCTTTCGTGAAATATAGTATTCCCTATCAGACTGACTCTACACGTCTTTAGATTGTACACCTGTCTTTTAGATTGTAAGCTCCTTGAGCAGGGACTGTCCTTCCATGTTAAATTGTACAGCGCTGCGTAACCCTAGTAGCGCTTTAGAAATGTTAAGTAGTAGTAGTAGTAGGATATGGATGGAAAAACTTTGTTGGCTAAATTAAACAATTCTATGGTGCCTGAAAAAGGGGCAAGGCACAGAGAAAAACAAAGGAAGAGACCCGACCAAAGTCAGGGCCTAAAAGCTGCTCGATGATAACGGAAAAAAATAATAACACTTAAAACTGGGCAAAACGATTTTAAGGAAATTAAAGGAAGGGTAAAAAGGGTCCAATAAAAGCAGCCAAAAAAGAAGATGTAGAAAATAGCCGGAAGGCACAAAATCTCAAAAAAATGGGTGAGTGAGGAGAGGACAAAAAAAACAGCACCTTCTCGCGCAGAAAAAAAAAGAACTGAGGAGACCGCATTCACGCAACGGGCAGGAAGGAGCTCGCGCTCCACAAAGCTCTCTTTTACTATGGCAAATGCCAGACCGTGCAATGCAGACTGGTGTCACCCACTCGTAAAAAGACAGAAGCCTGCTTGTCCTCGGAGAACTGCTTTTACCACATTCTCTGGCAACGAATTCCAGAGTTTAATAATACACTGAATGAAGAAAAATTTTCTATGATTTGTTTTAAATGTATTACTTAATAGCTTCATTGCGTGCCCCCTAGTCTTAGTATTTTTGGAAAGAATGAACAAGCGATTAACGTCTACCCATTCTACTCCTCTCATTATTCTCTCCCTTCAGCCGTCTTTTCTCCAAGCTGAAGAGCTCTAGCCGCTATAGCCTTTCCTCATAGGGAAGTCATCCCATCCCCTTTATCCTTTTTGTTGCCCTTCTCTGTACTTTTTCTAATTCCACTATCCAGCTTATTTTCGAAAGAGATCACCGGCCATCTTCTGACATAAATCGGGAGATGGCCGGCGATTTCCTGAATCCGGCCAAATCAGTATAATCGAAAGCCGATTTTGGCCGGCGTCAACTGCTTTCCGTCGCGGAGCCGGTGAAAGTTCAAGGCAGGGTACAGAAGGCGGGACGGGGCCGGTCTACGAGATAGCCGGCTTCACCCGATAATGGAAAAAAGATGCCTGGCTCGAACAAGAATTTTGCCAGCTGGACTTGTTCCATTTATTTTTAGGACCAAGTGGCAAAAATGTGCCCCAATTGACCAGATGACCACCGGAGGGACTCAGGGATGTCCTCCCCTTACTCCCCCAGTGGTCACCAACCCCCTCCCACCCAAAAAATATTAAAAAAAAAAAATTTGTTGCCAGCCTGAAATGTCATACCCAGCTCCCTGATAGCAGTATGCAGGTCCCTGGAGCACTTTTAGTGGGTGCAGTGCACTTCAGGCAGGTGGACCCAGGCCCACTCCCCCCCCTACCTGTTACACTTGTGGTGGTACATGTTGAGCCCTCCAAACCCCCCCCCCAAAACCCACTATACCTATATGTTGGTGCCCCCCTTCACTCCTTAGGGCTATGGTAGTGGTGTAGAGTTGTGGGGGTGGATTTGGGTGGCTCAGCACACAAGGAAAGGGAGGTATGCACCTGGGAGCAATTTTTGAAATCCACTGCAGTGCCCCTAGGGTGCCCGGTTGGTGTCCTGGCATGTCAGGGGGGCAGTGCACTAGAAATGCTGGCCTCCCATGACCAAAAGGCTTGCATTTTGCCGGGTTTGAGATGGCCGGGCCCCGGTTTCCATTATGGCCAAAAACCAAACCCGGCCATCTCTAAACCCGGCGATCTCAACATTCGACCTAAATGTTGAGATTTAGCTGGTGCCAACCATATTATCGAAGGAAAAGATGGCAGGCCATCTTTTTCGATAATACGGTTGGCTCCACCCCTTTACGGCACCGGCCACATAGATGCGGTGACCAGAATTGCACACAGTAATCAAGGTGCGCTTGCACCATGGAGCAATACAAACGCATTATAATGTTCTCATTTTGTTTTTCATTCCTTTCCTAATACTTTCTAACATTCTATTTGCGTTCTTAGCTGCCACTGCACACTGAGCAGAGAATTTCAACGTATCATCAACGATGACATTTAGATCCCTTTCCTGGTCGGTGACTCCTAATGTGGAACCTTGAATCACGTAACTATAGTTTGGGTTCCTCTTTCCCACATGCATCACTCTGCACTTGCTCACATTAAATGTCATCTGCCATTTGGATGCCCAGTCTCCCAATCTCTTAAGGTCCTCTTGCGACTTAATTTTGAATAACTTTGTGTCATCAGCAAATTTAATTGCCTCACTAGTTATTCCCATTTCCAGATCATTTATAAATATGTTAAAAAGCAGCTGTCCCAGCACAGACACCTGGGAAACCCCACTATCTACTCTTCTCCAGTCACGATACACTAATGGTGTTATTTTCTTCTTTTTTTTCTCTCCTTTTTTTGTATATATCTGATGCAGTTTCCTTGATGTGGGCTTGGAAAATGTATTTGTGTGATTATTAGTGAGGATGTTGGTTCCTCTTTTTCTGTGTTATTTCTTTGAAAATGCTTTTCTATTTTGAAAAAAAATAAAAAATAAATTGGTTGACTGACAGATGACAGAGAGGGTGGTGATAAATGAAATTTGCTCGGAGGGAAGAAAGGTGAGTAGTGGAGTGCCTCTGGGATCTGTACAGGTGCCAATTCTGTTCCTTGTATTTGTGAGTGACATTGCTGATAGGTTAGAGGGAAAAAAACTGTGTCTTTATGCAGATGACACAAATATTTGCGACAGAGTGGACACCCTGGAAGGAATAGAAAACATGAGAAGAGATCTACAAATGTTAGAAGAATGGTCTAATGTTTGGCAGTTCAATTTAATGTGAAGAAGTGCAGAGTGATGCACTTGGGAAGAAAAAATCCAAAGAAGCTGTATGTGCTTGAGGGTGAGAAGCTGATTACATGGACCAGGAGACCTTGGGGTGGCAATGTCTGAGGATCACAAAGCTGTAAAACAATGTGACAAGGAAGTGGCCATAGCCAGAAGAATGCTGACCTGCACATAGAGAGGAATCAACAGAAGAAAAGGGAGGTGTTAATGCCCTTGTACAATTTGTTGACAAGGCCCCACTTGGAATACTGTGTTCAGTTCTTGAAGCCATAATTTAATAAGAACATAAAAAGACTTGAAGCGGTCCAGAGGAAGACGACAAAAATGATAACAGGACTGCACTGAGATACATATGCGAAGAGAAACTTGATGATCTGAATATGTACACCCTAGAGATAAAGGAGATATGATAGACGTTTAAATACAGAAGTTTAAATACTTGAACGGTATCAATCTACAAACAAACCTTTTCCAGAGACAGAGAAGCAGTAAAACTAGAGGACACAATTTAAGGTTGTGGGGTGGCAGACTTAAGAGTAACGTTAGGAAATATTTTTTCATAGAGAGGGTGGGGAATGCCTGGAATGCCCTCCCAATGGAGGTGGAGGAGAGAACAGTAACAGAAGTCAAAAAAGTGTGGGATAGACACAAAGGATCCGTTAATAGAAAGAGGATAGTAGTATAACAAAACTTAACACATCTACAGCTATAAGTTAATTTATGATAGGAAATATTGGTGCTTAAATGGCAGGTCCAGCAGTGGGGACGTAAGGCCAATGCTAGACAGATTATTACAGTCTGTGTCCCGTATACAGCAAGACAGATCAGGATGGGATGAAGTGGGATTCAACTGCAACTCCAGTAGATGGTAAGTAGGGCTAGTGCAGGACAGACTTTTTACGGTCTGGGCCCTGAAAATGGCAAGGATGGATCAGGATCAAGAATGCTTATTTTATGCCATATTCATATTGTATGCTATGAGTGCGAGTGCTGTATATCTCAGTGGGAGAGGAGGAAGAGATTGTAAAGAGGAACTTAGCAAGTAAAATGCTGTAATAATACTACTGGATGCTGGTTCAATGACGATTTGATAATGAATGTGATTGTTGGGCAGATCAGACGGACGAGGCAGGTCTATCTGCCGTCATTCACTACGTAGTTATTACCTTCCTTTACCTGCTGGCTATTCCTCTCCTTAGGCACCCAAGCATGCTGCTTTTGCTGTCGCCTTTCCTACTTGTTTGGCCATCTTACTTGACTTCCATATGTAATCCTTGGGTTTTCATCAGCCCAAATGCATTATCCTGTATATTCAGGATTAAATATTAGCTGCCAATTTCTGTACCATTCCTTCAGCTTTGTTAGATCCATCCTCCTGTTATTTATACATTCCAGGGTGTCTACCCTCTTACAGATTTTGGTATCATCTGCAAAAAGGCAAACCTTTCCTGGCAGCCTTTCTGCAATAACGCTTACAAAAAATGTTACAGGTAATAAATAGAAATAAAACAAAACATAGAAAAGAAAATAAGATGATACCTTTTTTATTAGACTAACAATACAATTTTTGATTAGCTTTTGAAGATAACCCTTCTTCATATCTGAAGAAGGGTTACCTTCGAAAGCTAATCAAAAAATGTAGAAGTATTGAAACAAGCAACGAAGTGAGAATTGTATATAACCCAAGGGAAGACACTTTGGATTATCCCTCAAATTCTATATAGTGCAACCTAAATGTCCCTCCACATCTAGTGCTCACTGATCCAACTTTCTGTTACCCAGTCAAAGAAAATTGATCTGATTTGTCTGCCAAGGCCTACCTCTAAGTAAGTTCATGTTGCCTCAGATCCTGTAATCCACTGGATTCCAAAAATCATAGTATCTTCTGCTTTAACAGCATTTCCATTGATGTACTATAGTTACCAGCCTCCTTTTTGAGTTCATTTTTGTAGAAAGGAACCACCCCCACCTATCTCCAGTCCACTGGGACCAATCTCAACTAACTAAGTAAATAAATAAATAAATAAATAAATCACTGTAAAGGCTTGACAGCAAAGCCAACAAAATTTCTCAAAAGGTTCCTTCAGTGTGCCATCTAGCCCCATCTCTTTATCTGCTTTTAGTTTAGCTAGATTCTCACAAACACAACCTTCTGAAAATCATTGAGGCTACCTCACTTCTATTCTTACTTGTATGTTTTCTGCAGTCACGCTCTCGGTCCTTCATCTCTGAACACAGAACAGAAATATTTGCTAAGCAATTCTGCTTTATCCTTCCCAGCTTTACTTGAGTCTCATAATGCTTGTCCACCCCCTCCCCCACCAACACACACACACACACTTTTCCTCTATTGGCTATTTGTTCTTCACCTTATCTTAGTTTTTGAAATTGTTGCCTGTCGTCCTCTTTATGTGATCTCTTGTAGTTTATAAGCAATAACCTCCTTTTCCTTACACTTGTACTTCCCTTGAAAACCACATTAGCCTCCAACTTGTATCTACTTTCCTAAAAGATTAG
Organism: Microcaecilia unicolor; assembly: GCF_901765095.1. NCBI lineage: Eukaryota > Metazoa > Chordata > Amphibia > Gymnophiona > Siphonopidae > Microcaecilia > Microcaecilia unicolor. Next base: position 981 of record NW_021963725.1, on the reverse strand, counting down.
TTATTCTTAAAATATCTCCTTTCAGTTTTGCTCATTGCTTTTCTGGTTCACCCAAATATTACCATGCTGCTAAGGATTCCTTGATGTAATCCCCCATCTTGACAAAGCTTATTTTTCTGACATCTAGGCCCCTCAGTCATTGCCATTTGTGTCTGGATCAAATTGGAGAGAGGGTGGGGCTGTATCTTAAAGAGGTAATTGAGTCAAACAAAATAAACATTCTGCATGAAATATAGCAGCATGGAATCCTTATGGATAGAAATTCTATGTGTGAAGGGAAAGAATATAGTGGTAGGGCTATACTACCATGTTCCAGGACAGAACTAACAGACAGATGAAAAATGTTAATTTAGGAAAGCTGGCCAAATTGGGCAATAGTATAATAATGGGTGATTTCAATTACCTGCCTCCAATTAGAACCCCCCCCCCCCCCCCCGACTTTTTTGTTAAACTTCAGGGCTGCAAAAGAGGGCTTTAGAATCATATCAATATAAACAGGTGTTTTATTCTCATTTCCTGATTAACTGGTGGGGGGGAACAATGCCTCCAAATGGGTAAGTTTTGTGCACAGTATGATAGTAATAAACCTTACTCATAAACCACGGCACAAAGAGTTTAATCTTAATCTCTCCAATTTATTGTTTACACTTGCCATAGTACTTGCACTGTGCCAACAAAAACTTCCTTCTGTAGTTTAAGATGTAATATGTACAGGCAACCTATCAAGATATGTTCAGGCCTGTGGCACCCAATCAAATGGGAATTATTTCTTTATCATTCTGTCACATTTTCTTGAACTCTGCCTTCTAAATCCTGCAATTCTGTGGCTTCAATATTTTCTATATAGTAAACCACTCATCCTCTCTTTCTTCCTACCCCTCCCTTTCTGAATAGATTATAACCAAGTATAGTATATCCCAATCATGGTTCTCAATGCACCATGTCTCTATGATCACCACTATATCCAAGTTAGCCTCTTCC
>NW_021963724.1:0-59107 GCF_901765095.1 Microcaecilia unicolor | reverse complement strand
AGTTTTGGCACTTCCACGGATGACGTTTCTGCTTTGGGGGTGTTTGATTGGGAAGTGGGGTAAGGGATGGGTACTCTGGTCTTTTCAGAAGTTGTGCAGTAGTACCTTGACTTTTGCCAAAAGGATTAGATGAGTGTTGGTCATACTAGGATGCTTTTATGAATGTAGGTGGCGTTGCATCACCAATAAAAGTAAAATTATTTGGTGTTAAGGTGCCATAGGACAGATGTTACCTGCTTACAGGAGACTCAGTTAACTGATGTAGAGCATGAAAAGTTGAGGCTTGGATGGGTGGGGGATATTTATTATGAATCCTCGGAGTTGAGGCAAGGAGGGGTGGCAGTGCTAATCCACAATTCTCCGAGGACAAGCAGGCTGATTATTCTCACCATTGGGTCGTCATCCGCGACGGCACAGGAGACCGGCAAAAACTTGAGAGCAAACGAAGAAGTCTCTCGAACGCTCCGTCACATGGTCAGAGCGCATTGCGCATGCGCGAACAGCTTCCCGGCCGTGACGCGTGAGTCCCTCAGTTGCTTTTTTTCCATGACGCTGGTAACACGGAGTTTTTTTCTGCTTCGCTGTTGCCTTCGGCCCAGGGGATCACGCGTGAGTTTTTTCTTTTTTCATTAGCATGCTCCGGTTAACTGCATGTATTTCTTTGGCCCCAGACCCTTGCACTTAAGCGGATTGCACTGTACTTATTTACTTATCTTAGTTAAAGGTACGCATTGCACAAATGTTTAGCACATTTACTGAATCCCCTGCTATAAACGTCACTGCATGCTACTGGGCCTGGCCTGATGGGTATTCTGGGCAATTCTATAAAATCTTGCAACATCAGATTCTGGTGCCTTTGCGTGTTACTTATATAGCCATGGTGGAAGGGGGGGATTTTCCTTGTCGTCATGATACTGCCCTCATCACGCTTTTGTCTATACCCAATAGATCTTGTCTCGTACCTGACGCTTATCAGCCCATCTCCTTAAAAAAGGTGGATCTTAAAATTTTGTCTAGTGTTAGCCAATAGGCTATCTGAATTCTTACCACAGGTGGTGGATGTAGACCAGGTAAACTTTGTGAAGAGTTGGCAGTCCTTGACTAATGTGCGAAAACTGTTGCTTGCTATGTTGCTCTGCCAGAGATTTGGTGAGCCACCTTTGTTGGTAAGTGTCAAATGCCTTTTCTGCATCCAGAAAGTGCAGAGGCCTCTTATTTTTTCTGTTGGAGTATGTGAGTCTTTGAGGTTAGTTCTTGAAAGCTATTCTTGCACAATTGCTAGTGAATGGTGTGGGTATGCCTTCATTCCTGGTGGGACAAGGCACAAAACAGGGATGCCATTTTTCTCCATTGTTGTTTAACTTGTCTTTGGAGCCCCTGCTTTGTGTCCTGCAGGCCTCACCAGAGATGTCTGGGGTGGTTATAAGGGGTGAGCAGCTGAAGGTTTTGGCTTATGTGGATGATGTATTGGCTATCTTGATTGCGCCTCAGGTGGCACTGCCTTGCCTTTTAAATCTTAATGTGCAGTTTGACTGGCTCGCTGAGTTTGTGCTGAATTTAGCCAAGTCCAGTGCTCTCCTGGTGCTGCCTGAGGTTCAGGCTCAGTGGCAGGGTGAGTTTCCCTTGTCCTGGGTGGACAATGCTATTAAATATTTGGGGATCTGAATCCCAGCTGATCTAAATTGTATAGGGTGAATTGGCGACCTTTATTTTAGGAGGCTCAGTCCAAATTTGCGGTCTGATGGGCTTATCCCTTGTCTTTGCTGGGATGCATACGTTTATTTAATATGATTCTGGTTCCTCATATCTTATATTTATTTCAGATGTTACCTCTTTAGCCAGATGGGATGAACTGTCCTTGCACCGGTATTTGTGGCTTAGTAAGTGGGCACGTTTACCCATTTCGATCCTTCAGACGCTGATGCAACAATGGGGTTTGGAGCTATTAAATACAGTTATTTGACTGTTGTATGTGAGATGCGCCACGTTCAGGACTGGTATCAAGGCACCAACTATTTTACTGTCACAAATCTGGAATTTGGATTGTTTCACCCTGTCCATATTAGCAGTTATTTGCATTCACTGGGGAGTGTGGACTGATTTTACACAATAACTTTCTTTTAAAAAGAGGGAAAGCAGTGTGGAAATGGGTGTGTCACCAATATTGATTTTCTGCCAAAGTAATACTGTTCTTATCCCATCTGTGGAATGTGGATTTTTCTCCAGGTATGGACAATGCAGTGTTTAAATGGTGGAAGCAGAGAGGACTTTATTTTTTATTGTATGTAGTAATAGGGTAAAATCTAGACCTTTTCAGAGTTAAATCAGGAGTTTACTGAATCAAGACTACTTTGGATATGTTCAGTTACAACGTTATGTGGCCAGTTTGCCTTGGCAGGATTTAGATGTGCAGGATTTATATGAAGATGGACATTTCTCCTCAGTGGAGGAGGGTGACTAGTGGAGTGCCACAGGGATCTATACTGGGACCGGTGCTATTTAATGTATTTATAAATGATCTGGAAATTGGAACGATGAGTGAGGTGATTAAATTTGCAGATGACACAAAACTATTCAAGGTTGTTAAAACATGTGTACTGTGAAAAATTGCAGGAAGACCTTAGGAAATTGGAAGACTGGGCATCCAAACGGCAGATGAAATTTAATGTGGACAAATGCAAAGTGATGCACATTGGGAAGAATAATCAGAATCATAGTTACCTGATGATAGGGTCCACCTTAGGGACCAGCACCCAAGAAAAAGATCTAGGTGTCGTCGTAGACAATACACTGAAATCTTCTGCCTAGTGTATGGCGGTGGCCAAAAAAGCAACAGGATTTTAGAAATTATTAGGAAAGGGATGATAAATAAGACTGAGAATACTGTAATGCGCCTATATCACTCCATGGTGTGACCTCACCTTGAGTATTGCGTTCAGTTCTGGTCGCCGTATCTCAAAGATATAGCGGAATTAGAAAAGGTTCAAATAAGAGCGACTAAAATGATAGAGGATGGAACTCTCATATGAGGAAAGGCTTAACAGGTTAGGGCTCTTAAGCTTGGAAAAGAGACAGTTGAGGGGAGATATGATTGAAGTCTACAAATTGCTGAGTGGTGTAGAATGAGTAGAAGTTAATCCATTTTTTTCTCTCTCTCGTACAAAGACTAAATATTTTTTTCACTCTAAGCTCTGGAACTCTTTGCCAGAGGATGTTGTAACAGCGGTTAACGTATCTGGGTTTAAAAAAAATGTTTGGACAAGTTCCTGGAGGAAAAGTCCATAGTCTGCTATTGAGACAGACATGGGGAAACCACTGCGTGCCCTGGGATTGGTAGCATGGAATGTGGCTACTATTTGGGTTTCTGCCAGGTACTTGTGACCTAGATTGGTCATTGTTGGAAACAGGATACTGGGCTAAATAGACCATTGGTCTAACCCATTGTGGCTATTCTTATGTTCTTAACTCTGTCAGAGGCTTGTACGATGGGGACAAAAGTCACTGTCTTCTAATATAATAATTTGCTCCTTCAATGTTCGAATGTGTCTCACTGGGATCGTAACCATCTCCTGACGTCACTGGCCCGCACTAGAACCCTGCTTGCCTGACGTCAGGAGATGTTACTATAGAGACGTTGCTGTTGAGCCACTTCAGATGTTTAACGCTAGTGACATGGTCCCCCTCTCCTCCCAGTTCCAGGCCCCCTCCCTCCAATTTTTAAAACTCATCTTCACTCACCACGTTGGCGCTATGGCAGCCGGCAGCAGCGGTACAGTGCACGTAGGCTCGGCCCGTCTCTGTCTTAGCTCTGGTCCCACCCTCATTTCCTGTTTCCGCAAGGGCGGGACCAGAGCTGAGACGGGCTGAGCCTGCGTGCGTTGTACCGCTGCTGCTGGCTGCCGTAACGCCGACGTGGTGAGTGAAGATGAGTTTTAAAAATCGGAGGGAGGGGGCCTGGAACAGGAAGGGAGTCACCGAAGCTTCTCTCAGTGTCAGTTACTATAGCTGACAGTGTTTTTACCTTCAGCATAAATGTGATTTATTTCTTTGCTGCAGTTAAACTGCAACCGACTTATGCTGAAGGTAAACTCGCTGTTGTACAAATTTATACATTAGTTTTGAATTGCATTTAAGAAAATGTCTGTGTTGCATTGAAGTGTTATGTTTATATTTTTGTATTTAAGTAATAGGGATACATTGAGTAACTTTTGTGTCATACAATGTATTGAGAATATTAAGACACAAGGAATGCTGGTAAAACTTTTGATGCTGCTTTTAACTCCAAACCATTACTCACTTGTTCAGTACCCATGTTTCATTCCTACCTTAGTAATTCCCTTATCTCTTATTTGTCCTGTTTGTCCTAATTAGATTGTAAGCTCTGTCAAGCAGGGACTGTCTCTTTATGTCCAGTGTACAGCACTGCGTATGTCTAGTAGTAGTAAAAATCAAAATTAGGGGGTTCAATGATTGAGAAACGTATCTACCCTCTAGGAGGTACTCTAAATTCAGTGAGTACCCTGCATGGGTGAGTTATAACTCTAAGAATCCCTTTATAATAAACATATAAATGTAATCTCTATATTTATAGAGGATAGTTGTTTTTGTGGCACTTCCGGTTACTAGTATTCTCATATGGTCAGAAAACAGATTTAAAAATATTTTAGAAGTTTCTGGCTATCCTATTACCACATGTCCTCCATTTGACTTTTAATATTATCCTAGTTTTGATTGGTAACATTTAGTTTTATTACTGGTGGTTTATATTGGAATTTTTTAAATTATATTTAGTTGCTCTTTCAGCAGTCAACCTACTTGTGTAAAATTATCGCTTTTTGGGGAGGAGAGAGAAACCAGGACTATTTTTAACTCTTAATTGTTTTTATATTTATTACAGATCTGAAATGTCATCCACTGTTTCAAGGTATAGAGTGGGATAACCTGCAAAACCAAACCATGCCTTTTATACCTCAGCCACATGATGAAACCGATACTACCTACTTTGAAGCCAGAAATAATGCTCAGCAGCTGACAGTGTCTGGATTTAGTTTGTAGGAAAGAGACATTTGGTTAGAGATATTCATGTTCCTAGCTTTGAGAGTCTTGTATTTTCTTAATACAAATTCTCTCATTTTTATTACATTTAGGGTTACTCTGGTTTTAATTCTTCTGACATGTGCTTTTAATTTCTAATATTTATGTAAGTTACAAATACAGAGGTTTATGTGACAAATAGATGGTTACGAAAGCATCTTCACGCACTGATCCAGAAAATCCTAAGCCCGTAGTTCTAAAGCGTTGTCTTGTATTTCCAGTTGAAAGCACTTTATAAGGACATACATGTTAATTTATTTTCTTTGTAACATCACAACCTATTTTAAGTCTTAGTTAAAAGTGCAATTCATTTCTGTGAATATTTCTGCAATTATTTTTTTCTTGATCCTTATATTGGAAATGATTGTTGGTATAGAGGCATTTAAACTGCAATTTAATAATCCATCCAGTATTTTGGGGAGGGAGGTGGGGGCTAGAATTTGTGATCATGGTGTTGAGGATTGTTAACTTTTTGCATTATGATTTACATATTTAAAAACACTGCCCTAAATCTTGTGCCAGTAAGTTGTTGTGCAGTTTGATTTTAGAAAGGACAATAGGTTTAGCAGTCCACATCTCATGAATTTAGTATGTTTTGTTTTATATTATGTCGGCTGGAGGGAAAATTTTACATTTTAAATCAATATCCTTAGCTAAGTGTTGATCTCAAGGATTATGTTTTGAAATAGGGTTCGTAAACATTCGTTCGTTATGGCATTTGTAGGCTCAAGTAGAGCAGGAAAGATCATTTTCCCAGTTATTTTCCATTTCAAAGGAAAAGAAACAGAATGCTTCTTCAGTCTGCCAGAGTATTTTTCATCCATTCTTCCTGAAGGTGAAATTCATAGGGGGGCAGATTTGAACTCTAGATAATTCATTGGATTTTTCTAACAGATTTTACCAGTGTAAAGAACTGAATCTTCTCCCTGCATGCTTGCCTGCATTGCTCTAGGGCTGTGCGTTTGGAGCTTTTTTTTTTTTTTTTTTAAAGGCTATCAAGTCTGCAAAGTTGCTATTTCACAATGGATATACTAGCTAAGTCAAGCAGGTGGGAACCCTTGCATATGTGTCAGAGGTAAATATGCAAAGTATTCTGTTTTGGTACTTCAATTTTTGCAGGTTTCCAAGAAAGTGGTATACATCTCTTTCTGCCCAACTCAGTCTTTTTGATAAGTCATCATGATGCATTAGTGTTCTATTCACTGTGCTGCGAGGAAGAAATGTGATGGTCATTTTCTTGCACTTGCAGTAAAAACTAATACACTACTGTGGTTTCTTTACAAATAAATTATTGTGTACTTAGGAGAGAAAGGAGACGAAGAAATTTGAGACCTAGGAAAAGAGAGGACTTAGTGGGAAGGAAAGGTGAGCATGATGGGGGAACATGATTAGAGAGTTTAAAAAAAAAATGTGGAAGACACCGCAAGTGGACAGAGAACATACATGTATTTTTTTTTTTTTGGGGGGGGGGGAGAGAACAGCAAGGTGACAGAGAATATGCTAGGAGTAGTCAATATAAAAATAGAGATGGTTTGAGAGCAAAGCAGCAGTTAAGACAGAACTACTTTTCCTCTCATGACTGGTGTGGGGGAGGATTTGGATTTTAGTAATACTGATTTTGTATTGCTGTTTGACTTTCATAAATCACTGGGCCGCTGATTTTCTTTGAAGTTGGCATATAAATAATATGAATAAGTATAGTATCAAAACAGTAAAATTTCACTTATTTTATTTGGCTTCCATAAGGGAAAATGTATATAGAGTGGAAAAGAAGAGCAAGGTGTAGAAGGAGAATACTTAAATTAAAAGGCAAATGCAGCAAAGGGGTGGGGAAAGTAGAGAGCATCTCTATATCTCTTTTCTTTTATTATTTTCATATTTCTTATTCTACTTAAAGTGAGAAATTAGTCACTTGGTAATGATTATAAAAGGCTTTCATTAGGAAAGTGTTCATGTAGAGATCCATGTTACTGCAATTGAACGGTTTCTTTAAAATAATTCCATGATACACTATATGTCAAGTTAACATGGTTAAAAGCCTTGTTTTGTATCTGTTTTGTATATGTACATGGCAATAAAAAGTTTACAAATGAAAATGTCTACTTTTAAATCTATTCCTGAATCTCCGTTCATTCTATATTTGTACATTGCATATATTTTATTTTTATTTTATATTACGTATATACCACCTGTAAACCCAGAAGCTATGGAAGCATTGTACATTCAGGTACAATAGGTATTTTTCTGTCCTTGGAGGGCTTACAATCTAACACCCCCCCCCCCCCCCCCCACCGTTTACTAAGCTGCGCTAGCAGCTGCCATGTGCTAATGCTGAGGCAATGGAGGGCTAAGTGGAACATTGAGCACAGTATAGCACAGTTCAGACACTACCTCGGTAGAAGGCTGAGGAGCTCCATCAGCTAGTAACCAAAGAGGGAGTGTGGAAATTCTATGATGCCGAATCATAGGAGCCAATTTTCAAAATGATTGGGAGGTGCTAAACGTGATGGAAATTACCCCTTCCTGGATTCAGTGCAGGTTGCTCAATATTGGTGATGCTGAAACACAGAGCTGGCTCTTATGCTGCAGGCAACTTATGCTTTCAGTACAGTGCCACCATGAGTATTTGGTTACACAGACCCACCTAGCTCCAAACCTGGAACTAGTTGTTCAGGAGAAGCTGGCGGATGTTCCATTGCTGGGGAGATGATCTTTTTGGTGACAAGGTGGAGGCGCTTACATTCCAAGACCATCAAGTTACTATCACAATCTACTCCTAGTTCATCCCCCACATCTAGAAGGTATTTTGGTGGAGCGCAACAGAGGACCTATTACTCTCAAAGGGCAGGTTCCAGAGCCGTCCCAAGAGCTGTGCGAGCAGTGCAGCCGTACAGGGTACAGTTGGTTAAGGGCACAGTTATACTGGGTCTGCTCACAGATTGCTCCTGCTCTCCTCTCATTTCTTATCTGCTGTCACCACCACTACTGCTTCTTCTGACCTGCAGCAGTAGTGGCAAAAAAGAAGAAGCACATGGCCTCAGTGCTCAGGTTGCGCTGTCGTCTTTGCCAGTCTTCTGCCTCCTCTGACGTTAATTCCTCTGAGCTCTGTAGCCCCGCGTGTGTTTCTTTTTGTTTTGCCACTGGTGCTGCAGGTTGGAAGAAGCAGCAGGAGGTAAGGGAGGGGAAGATGCTGGATCAAAGGATAGGGAGAGAGGGGAAGATACTGGATGGAAAGATGGGGATAGAGAGAGGGGTACATGCTAAATGGAAGGATGAGAGAAAAAGGGGACACTGGATGGAAAATGGGTAGAATTAAGATGCTGGATGGAAGGATGGTGGAGAGACGGACACACTAAATGGAAGGATGAGAGAAAGGGCCATCGGATGGAAAGGGGGGAGGCAGGCTAAATGGAAGGATAAGGATAAAAGGGTATCAACTCTTTCCATTTTTTTGTTTTATTTTTTTTGATAATTTGTAATGTAATTGGCGTGTGTGTTTTTTACATTTCTTTTTTTTTTTTTTTCCCCCAAATATTTTATTGGTAATGTAGCAAATTACAACCATAACAAAATAACATCAGATATCATCAACCAATATCTAGTTTATGGTCCCCCTCCCCCCCTCCCTCCCACAGTCAGTGGTGTTGATTCTGGAGATTGTTCATATATTGACCAAATGTTCGTGAATATTTTCATGGTGCCTTTCCTCTTAGCAGTCAGTTTCGACATCTGATATAGAAAGTCTACTTTGCGAGTTATCAGTTGTAATGCTGGTGTTTCTGCTTGTTTCCAGGCTCGAGCTAAGGCTATCTTGGCCGCTACAAAATATTGAGTAGCCAGTCTATGTTGTCCACTGGGAAGTGAGCTGGGCCGGAAATGAAGGAGGCAGTGTTCTGCCTTCTTTGGGTATGGTTGAGGCAGCACTGTATTTACCAACTTCACTACTGCCTCCCAGAACAATTCCACTTTCGGACATGTCCACCAAATATGGTAAAACGTACCCTGGAGACCACATCCCCGCCAACATTTTCTCGAGGTCCCCGGATATATCTTTTGCAATCTATCTGGGGTATAATGCCACCAGTACAGTAACTTATGTCCGTTTTCATTGATAGATTGTGCTGGGGATGCCTTGAGTAGATACTTATAATTACTCATCCATGTTGTTCTAGGGTGCGCACATTGTAACACCCTTTCCCACTTCTTATGATAAATAGTTTGAGGGTCTGTCCTACCCAATAATGCAAGATATATCCGGGATATACTACCTCTGCCCCCTCCCCTGCGCATTGCTAATTCGAGGGTTGTCTCTTCTAAATCTAGTTCGTCTTGTGCTCGTCTTTTAATAAAATTACGTAAACAGCAATAATAAACAAGATCTTTCTCCATTAAACCATATTCTTCTTGAAGTTCCTGGAAACTAATCATGTTTCCCTCCGACCATACCTGCCCCAGTGTGTATAAGCCTGCTTTTGCCCAGCTGCCAAATACCTTTTCTGATCTCCCCAGTGGGAAACCTTCCGCCCACCGTATTGCTGTTCTTCGATAATATTTCCTTTCCGGGAACATATGCCTTCTAATTTGTAACCATGTTTGGAGAGGGTGTTTTAAACTAATAGGTAGTTCCTGCAGTATAGATGTCAGTTCTCTCCCTGATATCCACAATATATCCTCTATCATGTATCTGCCTATCCATGCTCTCTCCCAATGCATCCATTTCTTAATTGCCCCTGGGGCCCATTCAGCTAGTATTCTTTTGTGCTGCTTGGTAATATAGATAAAAATTGGGTGCTCCCATACCCCCTCGGTCTAGTGTTTGATAAATCGTGGCTCTATTAACCCGTAGAGGCCTCTTCCTCCATATATATCGAAACATTTTCCTATTTAATTGCGAAAAAAAGGAGGCAGGAATCGGTATGGGCAGTGCTAGAAATAAGTATAATAATTTAGGGAGCAACATCATCTTGATAGCATGGATGCGCCCTTTCCAAGATATATTGAGGCCCTCCCATCTATCTAGTTCTTGAAAGAGTTCAACTATCTTTGCTGGAAAATTAGCCTGGAATAAATCTTCTGTATTGGGAGTGATCTGTATTCCTAAGTATTTAATGGATTTTTGTGCCCAGGCAAATGGAAATGTGTCTCGCAGGGCCGGTATCTCTTCATTCGGTACTGTTATGTTTAATAGGGTAGATTTAGTTAGATTGGGTTTAAATCCCGACACTGCTCCATAATATGTCACGTGATCTATTGCTTTTTGTACTGATATTGCAGGTTGCGCAAGGGTGAGTAGTATGTCATCAGCAAAGAGTAGAATTTTCTGCTCTTTTCGCCCTCTTACTATGCCCCCCACTTCCTCATCATTTCTCAATATACAAGCGAGCGGTTCTACCGATAAAGCAAACAGAAGTGGGGAGAGAGCACATCCCTGCCTAGTGCCCCGTCGAAGCGGAAATGCCGCTGTATATGACCCATTGATTTTTAATACTGCTTTCGGGTCTTTATATAGAAGTTGTAGCCATTGTAGGTAACGTCCCTTTATTCCCACCTGCCGAAGCACCGCAAAGAGGTATGCCCAATCAACACGATCGAACGCTTTTTCTGCGTCAATAGAAAGTAATACTGCTGGTATTTTTTCATTTTGGGTGTATTGGATAGTATGAATGAGGCTTCGGATGTTGTCAAACGTTTGTCGTCCTATGATGAATCCCGCCTGATCTTCATGAACTAGGTTTGGGAGCTGCTTTTGTAACCTATGTGCTAATATTTTCGTGAAAAGTTTATAGTCTACGTTGAGCAAGGTGTTTTTTACATTTCATACTTTTTTTTTTTAATTTTGCACAATACATGGAACCATGTGTCGCTGTTTTCTATTTTTCTAGGGTTGGATTGTATGCAGAGTCTGGCTTCTTGGGGTTTCAGTTTAATTTCATAAATTCCTAAAACTGCAATAGTGTATTTTTAAGGATATGAATTGAAGAAAATGTGAGTTTAATACTTTATATTTGTACATCAGAGGTATGCCTAGTTATATTGCTGTAATCCACTTCGACCCTAAGAAAGTGCTGATGTTAGTGGCTCAGGAAACTGCTGCCGTCTGCTAAGGGAGGAGATGGACAGCACACATAAATTCAGTTGGTACATTATATCAGCTGGAAGCAAATCATACTATTTGAATAAAGTACAAAACAGAACTGAAAGTCTGATATATCATTGTGGGGTGGGGGAGGGCAGGGCAGCACAAGAAAGGATGGGGGGGAGCACCATGGTGGGCAAGTCACAAGGAGCCCAGTTATAGCTTGATACAGCCCTGGTAGATGGAGAAGAGAAGAGGTCCCAGGACAGATCCCTGAGGTACACCAACTGACAGTGGGATAGAAGTAGAAGAGGATCCACTAGAGTATACGCTAAAGGTACGCCGGGAGAGATAAGAAGAAAACCAGGAAAGAACAGAGCCCTGAAATCCAAGTGAGGACAGCGTATCAAGGAGTAGGCTGTGATCAACAGTGTCAAAAGCAGCAGATAGATTAAGAAGGATGAGGATAGAATAGAGACCTTTGGATCTGGCTAGGAACATATCATTGGAGACTTTAGCAAGCGTTGTTTCAGTTGAATGAAGGGGGGCAAAAGCCAGATTGAAGTGGATCAAGAATAGCTTGAGATGAAAAAGTCAAGGCAATGGCGGTGAACAAGCACGTTCAAGTATCTTGGATAGGAAAGGGAGGAGGGAGATGGGGTGATAGTTGGAAGGACAGGTAGGATCCAATGAAGGTTTTTTAAGGAGTGGTGTGACTACGGCATGTTTGAAGGCATCAGGAACAGTCGCAGTGGACAGTGAAAGATTGAGGATATGACAGATAAATGGGATGACAGTAGGAGCGATAGTGTTAAGTAGATGGGTGTGAATAGGATCAGAGGAACAGGTAGTTAGTTTCAAGGAGGAAAGAAGATGTGTAGTTTCCTCTTCAGTGATTTCAGAAAAGGAGGCAGGGGTTGGAGAGTTGAGAGAATGGACTAAGGGAAGGAGAGGTGGAGGTGACCTGGTTGAGAATTCAAGTTTAATCTTGTGAACCTTATCATGAAAGAACTCAGTCAGAGTCTGTAGGGAAAGTGAAGGGGGGGTTGGAGGTGAAGGCACTTTGTGAAGAGAGTTCAGTGTGGCAAAGAGACGACGAGGGTTTGAGCCAAGAGAATTAGTCAACTGGATGTAATAGTCCTGTTTGGCAAGTAAAAGAGCAGACTGGAAGGAAGTCAGCAAGAATTTGAAATGTACGAAGTCAGCATGGGCACGGAATTTCAGCCAAAGGCGTTCGGCAGAGTGGGCACAGGAATGTAGGTAGCGGATTCTAGAGGTCAGCCAAGGTTGGGGTTTGGTACGTTTTACAGAATGGGGAATGAGAGGAGCGAGAGTATCCAGAGCAGAGGAGAGAATAGTATTATAGGAAGAGACAGCCTCATGACAAGACTTAGATAACATAGTGGTAGAGAAGAGATTTGAAACATTGGAGGACAGAGTAGAAGGGTCAATAGCCTGAAGATTCCTAAATGTATTGGTTAAGATTGGACGGGACTGGGGAGGAGGGTGTTTAAGTGTGAAAGTTATCAGATGATGGTCAGAGAGGGGAAGAGTTGAGGCACAGAAACTGGAGAGTGAGCAGTTTGAGGAGAGGATAAGATCAAGACAGTGGCCGTTCTGGTGATTGGGGGCAGTGGAGCAAAGTTGAAGATTGAAAGAGGATGTTAAAGCAAGAAACTGCGAAGCATAAGAGTCAGAGGGATCATTAGCATGAATGTTAAAATCCCCAAGAATGAGGGAAGGAGATGAAGGTTCAAGAAAGAAGGAAAGCCAAGCATCAAAGTCAGTGAGAAAGGATGAAAGGGACTACTTATCAGGGGGTTGATAAATGACTGTTACTCGGAAAGGCAGAGGAGCAAATAGACGGATGGAGTGAACTTCGAAGGAAGAAAAACAGACTGAGGTAGAAGAAGAGGTTGAAATCTACAAGAGGGTGAAAGTAGTAGCCCAACACCACCTCCGTGGCCAACTGGGCGAGGAGTATGGGAGAAAAGATAACCTCCATGGCATAGGGCCACAACTGAAACAGTCTTCAGGTTGAAGCCAAGTTTCAGTTAGGGCAAGCAGATGGAGAGTATGAGAGATAGAGGTCATGGATGTAGGACAGTTTGTTACAGACAGAGCGGGCATTCCACAGAGCGCAAGAGAAAGGCAGGGAAGGAGGGGGGGGAGGAGAGGAACAGAAATTAGATTGGAGATATCACGGTGTGACCTGCACAAATAGGATGAGAGCTGATGTAGAGGACCAGGATTGGGATTAATGTCCCCAGCGGAGAGCAGGAGAAGAGTAGGAGAGGTACGACGACAGCGACTAAGGCGAGATGTACTCAGATAGAAAGGAGATGGATGAATAGAAGGAAGGAAAAATGTTGAAGGTTGAAAGCTGAGAAAAAGGAAGAGGAAAAAAGACATGGTGAGATGATGAATACAGATGGTGGACAATGTGTTCCTGCAGTGTACAGTGGTTTAAGTTGGAGAAACAACAGTGGTTTAAGATGAAGAAACAAATTAGGACGGGACAGTGCCAAGAAGAAAATGTGTACTGGAGCCATAAGTAGTAACTGGGAGAAAAATGCCCCTAGAGTGGAGGCCCTGAGTGGATCGGAGTGGACCTGGGAGTCACCCCAGAGAAGGCTGTAAAGGATATGCAGATGAGCTGCAAGTCCTCCACAGCACCTGAAAGGCAGCTGGTGGTAGAGCTGGGCACCTCAGCTGAGGAAAGGCTTACCAGGGGTTAGGCCGAAGGCAGCATTCCTCCCCCTGAGGGTCGCCTGATCCTAGCCAAAAAGCACCTAGAAACCTTGGGCACTTGGAGCGAGGGCCCTGGGAAGATTGGGGTGGACCTGGGCGTCACCCCGGATACAGCTGTGAGGAAATGCAGAAGGGCTGCAAGTCCTCCACAGCACCAGGTGGGAGCGCTGGGTACCTAGAGCGGAGGCCCTGAGTGGATCGGAGTGGACCTGGGAGTCACCCCGGAGAAGGCTGAAAGGATATGCAGATGAGCTGCAAGTCCTCTACAGCACCTGAAAGGCAGCCGGTGGTAGAGCTGGGCACCTCTCAGCTGAGGAAAGGCTTACCAGGGGTTAGGCCGAAGCCAGCATTCCTCCCCCTGAGGAATGCTGGCATTCCTCCCATCCACGGCAGCAAAGGACTCAAAAGTCCCAGTCGGCTCCACAGTCAAATTAAGGGATGAGTTTTTGATTGGATCCAGGAGAGTATAGCCACAATTCCTGTTTCTGTACTGGGTGACCTTCCAGTGGGCGGAGACTGAATTTTTTTTCAAGAAATGTGGCCCTCAGTCCAAACAGGCTAAACACTTAGTTGGAAAGACTTCGCCAAATTGCCCATGAAGAGTGTCAAAATTATGCTTTCAGCACTAGGAACTGCTTACAAAGGAACTCTTTCCCCCCCCCCCCCCCCCCCCCCGTTTTTTTTTTATTTGTTTGTTTTTGTTGATGACTAGGGAACATTTAGAATAAAAACCTCTCCCTTTCTCCTGGTGGAACAAATTTGACTGCTTTGGCCTATAAAAGGGAAGTCACTCCCATCCTAGACCTAAGGGCTCTGAAAAAGTACCTAACCAAACAAAAGTTCAGGATGGTTTTCCTGGGCAGTCTGCTCCCCATTATTCAGGAGATTGCTTTCTGTGGGATACATCCTAGTCACAGGAAGTAAGTAGGGAAACATCACTACCAGTATTGCGTTCTGCTGTTGCATCAACACCCAGATTTTTCACAAAATGACTAGCAGGATCACTATGCACACTTAAGGGGGGGGGGGTGCATGTGTTTCCTTACCTAGATGATTGGCTGATCAAGATCACATCAGAGAAAGATGAGCATGAATGAATGTGCAGAACCATTTGAGTGCTGGAGCTACTAGGGTTCATCAACTATCCCCTCGGCTGTCCCAGCAATTGGCGTTGATTAGAGCTCTGCTCACATGACTGGACCCAGTGTTTTCCTTCCAGCCCAAAGAATAGAGTTCACCACTGTGTTTGGGAGGCTTGGTAGAGTCAGCAGATATGAGCTTGACAGATGTTGATTGCTAGGCCACATGGCCTCCACTATACATGTTCCTAAAGTGCACCTGAATTTGAGGCTAGCTCAGTGGACATTGTCTTCCCAGTGGTTTCAGGTCAGAGAGAATCTATAGGAGATCATCTCTGTCACTCCTTTTTTTTGTTTTGGTGGCAGGACAACTAATCCATATTCCACAACCCCACAAGGCATGAACATCAGATGAGGCCAATCTGGGATGGGGAGCTCATGTAGATTGGCTCCACACCAGGGTCAATGGTCTGCTTAAGAGACTCAACACCAAATCAGCCTCCTAGAGCTAAGAGCTATTTGGAATGCTCTAAAGTTTTCAGGGATCTGACCACAGTATATTAATCCAGACACAGGTTGCATTGTACTATGTCAACAAGCAGGGAGGCATAGGATCATACTGCTTGGGTCACAAAGCAATTGGGGTATGGAAGGGGGCTATTTCTCATAGGATGGTGACATAAAAAAAATGTCTGGCAGATAAACTGAGTTGGGTAATGCAACTAGACTAGTGGTCTCAATATGGACGTAGTCCGCAAGATCACCCCCCCTTGATAGATCTTTTTGCCATTTATATCAACAACACAGTCCCTCGGTTCAGCTCCAGAGCGTGGGATCACAGAGCAGGCTTGTCTTGGATGCCTTTCTTCTCAGTTGGAGGAAGGATCTTCTGTATACATATCCTCCAGTGCTTTTCATAGCAAAAACTCTCCTGAAAGTTGAGTAGGACCAGGGAACCATGATTCTCATTGATCCATATTGGCTATGGCAGATCTGATTCCTTTGTCTTCAGAGGATAGCTCCAGCAGTGCAGTGGAAACTGGAATGCTTTCCAACCCTCATTACTCAGAATGAAAGGCCCTTCTTACATCCTGACCTTATGTCTCTAGCCCTCATGGCTTGGATGTTGAGAGGTTACAAGTGGACTCCTTGAACCTGCCAGATGGTGTGTTTCAGGTTTTGCTGGCCTCTAGGAGAGATTCTAATAGAAGGTCATATGATTTCAAATGGAAGAGGTTTGCTGTCTGTTTTGAGGGCAAGGCCAAAGATCCCATTGTCCTGCACAAAAACTGCTTGAATGCTTTCTACACATCTGTTAGGTCTCAATACAAACTCAGTAACAGTTCACCTTAGAGCAATCACATAGTGGGTAAGACCATCTCTCCTCAGCCTCAAGTTATTCACTTAATGAAAGACTTGCTTCTGTTGAAACCTCCTATCAAGACCCCCCACAGTGTCATGGAATCTGTGTTGTCCTCACACAGCTGATGAAAGTTCCCTTTGAGCTACTTGATACCTGCCTCTTGAAGGTCCTGTTTTTGGTGGCAGTCACTTCAGCATGCAGGGTCAGTGAGCTATAAGCCTTAGCATGCATGCACAAAACTACTCTGTTGTAAAATTTAATGTAAGGTGGATCAGCTACCTTCCTAAGTTAGTGCTGAAATTCCATCTTATGCAGTCAACTGTTCTGCCAACATTTTTTCCAAAGCCACACGCCCATCCTGGTGGAAGTGCACTCCACACTCTGAATTGCAAGAGACGTTTCACCTTCTATCGGGAGCGGACTAAAACAATACATTACGTGGATTGTGAGCATACTTCAATCCCAACAGAATGGGGGCTGCCATCTGTAAACACTCTAATTGGCTCTTTGGAACACTAAAAAAGTTTTGTGCATTTGTGCTAGCAGCAGTGACAGCATGTGGTCAGGTACCATGCACTAACTGCAATGTGCCATTCACATCCATTCCCTGTTAATTTAATGCCATATAACTATGCAGTTAGCATGTGAATTAGCATGTATCAACAGCTTTTGAGCACTAATTCACACACTAACTTAGCATACTTAAATAAAAAGGATCCTATACTATATGTATTTAATGGTGGTAGTAGCTTTGATAACATGCCCTGACATTACCACTAAACAGAGTCTCTTTAGAGCAGTGATTTTCAAATGGGAGAGGTATGTTGCAGGGCAATGTCTGAGAGGTAGCGGCAGAAGGAAACACAAAGTCAGAAGAAAGGGTCACACATGCCCTAGCAGTCTGCCTTCATTTTTTGTGAGCTGCTCTCCTTCCCCATGATGCAATTGCAAGCTGTGCCTAATATAATGTCACTTCTTTGCAATGAAACTGAAACCAAATAATTGGACACATGCTGCTGCAACCCAAGGAAAGAACACAACTCACAAGAAATTAACACAAATCGCTGGTGTTTGTACTGCACTTGGGGGAGGGGGTGAAAAGCATACTGCATTGCTGAGGGAGAGAGTGGGAAGGAGATGCTAGAATGGTGGAACAGGAGGACAGTGAGTACAGAGGGTAGAAATGTGGCAATGGCGAGTGGGTGAGATAGGAGGGAATAGGCTGGGAAGGAGTGAGAAAGGGGCAATGGGAGAGCAGGGGGTGAGAAAAAGATAGAAAGTTGATATGTAGGTGACAAGTAAAAAGGAAATGGAAAATAAGAGTCATAGTAACATAGTAAATGACAGCAGATAAAGACCTAAGTTCTGAAGCTAACATCGAAGTCTCTTAAAATTTACACTCCAGCCCATCCCTATCTATTCAGTCACAATCAGGGCGTAGACCGTAAAAGTCTGCCCAGCTCCCGTTTTGTTTCCAATTACCGGCGTTGCCACCCAATCTCTGCTAAGATTCCACGGAATCATTCCTTCTAAACAGGATTCCTTTGTGTTTATCCCACACATGTTTGAATTCCATTACCGTTTTCATCTCCACCACCTCCCAAGGGAGGCCATTCCACATGTACACCACCCTCTCCGTGAAAAAATAGTTCCTGACATTAATCCTGAGTCTGCCCCCCTTCAACCTCAATTCATGTCCTCTAGTTCTACCACCTTCCCGTCTCTGGAAAAGGTTCGTTTGCAGATTAATACCTTTCAAATATTTGAACGTCTGTATCATATCACCTGTTTCTCCTTTCCACCAAGATATACATGTTCAGGTCAGCAAGTCTCTCCCCATACGGTTTGCAACGCAGATCCCATACCATTTTTGTAGCTTTTCTTTGCACCACTTCCAGTCTTTTTACATCTTTAGCAAGATATGGCCTCCAAAACTGAACACAGTACTCCAAGTGGAGCCTCACCAACGACTTGTAGAGGGGCATCAACACCTCCTTTCTTCTGCTGATTATGCCCCTCTTTATGCAGCTTAGCATCCTTCTGGCCACAGCCGTCGCATTGTTTCTTCACCTTCAGATCCTCCACTACCAACACCCCAAGGTCTGAGTGCAGCTTACTAATCTCTCCCCTCCTATCCAGTATCTCTCTTTTCGGTTTCCGCACCCCAAGTGCATCACTCTACACTTCTTGACATTAAATTTTAACTGTCTGTTAACACAGGGGAATATTGCTTATATCAGAGTACGAGACTATCAATCACATATAACAAATGTACTCCAATGTTCATTAAACCAAACTTTTAATTACTAATACATGTACATATATTATCAACAAACACTCACAGGATTTCCAGAGCTCTCTTCTTCCAGTCTTACTCACCCTGCCTCAAGCACACCACTACATACTCCTTAATCAGATATTCACCCCAAACAAAATTAATCGCTGTGTTTACATTCTTTTCAAACTGTAAAGGTTAAACTGCCTCTCTCAAGTATAATCAGTTTGTAAAGATCAAAACAGTCCGAAATCAAAAGTGGAAACCAATGCCGTTGAGTTCCTTCAATACTGGTAAGAGGATTAATAGGTGAAATTTCAAGCATTCGTGGTTGTCCAGGTTCAAAAAAAACTTTTTGATGACTATTGTACGAAACCAGGTGCTGCTTAACCAGTTGCAACTCCAAATTATTAACATGCTTGGCGGTTCAGCTTGACTGAAGGAAAGGCTCTGTGAAAGCCACCAGAAATCAGCTGTTCAGCATTTTTGTTTCCGTTCCTCAATGTGAGACCGCATTTTGGTAATCCTTCATCAGGAGAAACTTTTTCTCATAAGTACATAAGTAATGCCACACTGGGAAAAGACCAAGGGTCCATCGAGCCCAGCATCCTGTCCATGACAGTGGCCAATCCAGGCCAAGGGCACCTGGCAAGCTTCCCAAACGTACAAACATTCTATACGTGTTATTCCCGGAATTGTGGATTTTTCCCAAGTCCATTCAGTAGCGGTTTATGGACTTGTCCTTTAGGAAACAGTCTAATCCCCTTTTAAACTCTGCCAAGCTAACCGCCTTCACCATGTTCTCCGGCAACGAATTCCAGAGTTTAATTACTCGTTGGGTGAAGAAAAATATTCTCCGATTTGTTTTAAATTTACTACACTGTAGTTTCATCGCATGCCCCCTAGTCCTAGTATTTTTGGAAAGCGTGGACAGACGCTTCACATCCACCTGTTCCACTCCACTCATTATTTTATATACCTCTATCATGTCTCCCCTCAGCTGTCTCTTCGCCAAGCTGAAAAGCCCTAGCCTCCTTAGTCTTTCTTCATAGGGAAGTCATCCCATCCCCGCTATCATTTTAGTCGCCCTTCGCTGCACCTTTTCCAATTCCATTATATCTTTCTTGAGATGTGGCAACCAGAATTGAACACAATACTCAAGGTGCGGTTGCACCATGGAGCGATATAACGTCATTATAACATCCTCACACCTGTTTTCCATACCTTTCCTAATAATACCTAACATTCTATTCGCTTTCCGAGCCGCAGCAACACACTGAGCAGAAGGTTTCAGCGTATTATCGATGACGACACCCAGATCCCTTTCTTGGTCCGTAACTCCTAACATGGAACCTTGCATGACGTAGCTATAATTCGGGTTCTTTTTTCCCACATGCATCACATGCATCTTGAGATGTGGCAACCAGAATTGAACACAATACTCAAGGTGCGGTTGCACCATGGAGCGATATAACGGCATTATAACATCCTCACACCTGTTTTCCATACCTTTCCTAATAATACCTAACATTCTATTCGCTTTCCGAGCCGCAGCAACACACTGAGCAGAAGGTTTCAGCGTATTATCGATGACGACACCCAGATCCCTTTCTTGGTCCGTAACTCCTAACATGGAACCTTGCATGACGTAGCTATAATTCGGGTTCTTTTTTCCCACATGCATCACCTTGCACTTGCTCACATTAAACGTCTTCTGCCATTTAGCTGCCCAGTCTCCTAGTCTCGTAAGGTCCTTCTGTAATTTTTCACAATCCTGTTGCGAGTTAATGACTTCGAATAACTTTGTATCATCAGCAAATTTAATTACCTCGCTAGTTACTCCCATCTTTAAATCATTTATAAATATATTAAAAAGCAGCGGTCCTAGCACAAAACCTGCGATATCAAACAAAATATGCCCAAACCCACAGGTATCACAATTTCAAAATGCAATGAGTATGTCACATTATATTATCTTATTAATATGCATTGTGGCTCCACACATAAATATTATTTGCGAGCTAACACCTCCTGTAATAGTGAACGAGTGGTTTACTGTATGTTTGGTCAATGCCAACTATATTATATTGGACATACTAAGAGACAACTTAAACAACACATTAGTAATCTTAGAATTCAAAAGAGAGAGGCGCCGTTGGTAGCTCAATGGATCAGTCAAGGGCATGGGCCTACATTAGAAGATTTAAAATGTTTAGCATTAGTACAAGTCACCCCCCCCCCCCCCGAATCGAGGTGGTGATGTTAGCGCCCAACTATTCACTATTGAGCAACGCTTTATCTTTACATGGGGTACGGTGGCCCCAAGGGGACTTAACCTCAAAGTAGAATGGATATAGGGTTTGGAAATGAACAGAATGGGTGGTCCTGTTCGGGTATTTAAACTTTGTAAGAACGTAAAAGAAAAAGCAACGTACAGAGGCGGTGTCTGGGACACCCCGCTTAGACATCAGTCTCGAAGGTAAGCAGCCACCATGCATATTAATAAGATAATACAATATGACCTGCTCATTGCATTTTGAAATTGTGATACCTGTAGGTTTGGGCATATTTTGATTGATATCGCAGGTTTCGAGAAAACGTTCCTCCTGATGAAGGGTTACCAAAATGCGGTTTCGCATTGAGGAACGGAAACAATTAAACTCATGCTGAACAGCTGATTTTTGGTGGCTTTCACAGAGCCTCTCTTTCAGTCAAGCTGAACCGCCAAGCACGTTAATAAGTTACGAGTTACAACTGGTTAAGCAGCACCTGGTTTTGTACAATATTCATCAAAACGTTTTTTTTTAACCTGGACAACTGTGAATGCTTGAAATTTCACCTATTCATCCTCTTACCGGTATTGAAGGAACTCAGCGGCATTGGTTTCCGCTTTTGATTTCGGACTGTTATGATCTTTACAAACTGATCAAACTTGACAGAGGCAGTTTAACCTTTATGGTTTGAAGATAATGTAAACACAGCGATTAATTTTGTTTGGGGGGTGAATGTCTGATTAAGGAGTATGTAGTGGTGTGCTTGAGGGTGAGTAAGACTGGAAGAAGAGAGCTCTGGAAATACTGTGAGTGTTTGTTGATAATATATGTACATGTATTAGCAATTAAAAGTTTGGTTTAATGAACAATGGAGTACATTTGTTATACATGATTAAATTTTAACTGCCAGACCCTCGACCATTCTTCTAAAGTTCAGAGATCCCTTCTCATCGTTTCTACTCCCTCCAGGGTATCCACTCTATTGGCTATTTTCGTGTCATCTGCAAAAAGGCACACCTTTCCTTCCAACCGTTCAGCAATATCTCCCACAACTAGATTAGGCCCCAGCACTGACCCCTGAGGAACTCCACTGCTCACCTTCCTTTCCTCCAAGCAGATTCCATTTACCACCACCCTCTGCCACCTGTCAGTAAACCAGTTTCTTATCCAGTTCACCACTTTCGGTCCTATGTTCAACCCTTTCAGCTTATTCACGAGTTTTCTGTGGGGGACTGTATCAAAGGCTTTGCTGAAGTCCAAGTAGATTACATCTAGTGCACGTCCCTCATCCAGTTCTTTGGTCACCCAGTCAAAAAAGTCAATAAGATTCGTTTGGCAAGATTTTCCTTTGGTAAAACCATGTTGCCTCGCCTGTAACTCGTCGGTTTCTAGAAAGTTAACTATCCTTTGTTTCAGCAGCGACTCCATTATTTTTCCTACCACCAACGTGAGACTTACCGATCTGTAGTTTCCCACTTCTTCCCTGTCTCCACTTTTGTGAAGAGGGACCACATCCGCTCATCTCCAATCTCGCAGAACCTCTCCTGTCTCTAAAAATCTATTAAATAAATCTTTAAGAGGTCCCGCCAGGACCTCTCTGAGCTCCTTCATTATCCTGGGATGTATCCCATCCGGCCCCATAGCTTTGTTCACCTTCCGATTCTCCAGCTGTTTATAAACTCTTTCTTCCGTAAACGGCGCAGAATCCACTCCATTCCCAGACGTTCCCTCAGCAGCCAACCGCGGTCCTTCTCCAGGATTTTCCTCCATGAACACCGAAGAGAAATAATTGTTTAGCACATTTGCTTTATCTTCAGCACTCTCCACATAGCCTTTCTCATTATCTTTCAGTCTCGCAATTCCATACCTATCTCTTCTCCTTTCTCCAATATATCTGTTATCAATAGAAATCAAACAAAATAAAACATGGAAAAGAAAATAAGATGATACCTTTTTTATTGGGCATAACTTAATACATTTCTTGATTAGCTTTCGAAGGTTGCCCTTCATCAGATCGGAAATAAGCAAATGTGCTAGCTGACAGTGTATATAAGTGAAAACATTCAAGCATTACTATGACAGTCTGACAGGGTGGGAGGATGGGGGTGGGTAGGAGGTATGCATGGGGACATCAAAGCATATCATTGATATTCTAACAGGATGGGTGTGGATAGGTGAGGGGTGGGATGATCAACAGAGATATACAGCTTTATGGTTTATAATGGGCTAGGAACCCCAGATCCTTGTTAAGTCCTTTCTGTTGGGTGTTAAAATATTCAATCATTCTGACTTCAAAGGTCTTACGTTCTTGTATGGTTTTAAAGTTACCTTTCAGGATTCTCACTGTGAAGTCACTGGTACAGTGTCCTGGTCCTGTAAAACGCTGACCAACAGGCGTGGGAGCCCTACTGGCACCAGTATTGTTCATGTGATGTCTATGTAAATTGAATCTTGTCTTAAGCATCTGGCCTGTTTCTCCAATATTTGATTTCTATTGATAACCTTAAGAGTGGACTAACACGGCTACCACACTCCTCTACTCCAATATATCTGAAAAGTCTTGTCACCTCTCTTTACATCTTTAGCCATTTTTTTTCTTCCGCTCGCGCTTTTGCTAGCCGTATTTCCCTCTTTGCTTCTTTCAGTTTAATCCGATAATCTTTTCCATGATCCTCTCGTTGCGTTCTTTTGTATTTCTTGAACAAAGCCTCTTTTGCTCTTATTTTTTCAGCTACTTGTTTGGAGAACCATATAGGCTTCCTGCTTCTCTTGTTTTTGTTTACTTTCCTCACAAAAAGATCAGTCACCATATTTATAGCAGCCTTTAGCTTGGACCCACTGTTTTTCCACTTCTCCTACTCCTTCCCACGCCAACAGCTCCTTTTTCACGTATTCCCCCATTTTATCAAAATCAGTATGTGTGGAATCCAGTACTTTGAGTTTTGTGCGTCCGCACTCTGCCATTGCCCTTATATCAAACCATACAGCGTGATGATCATTATTACATAGGTGGGCACCCACCCGGATATCGGAAACACTACCTCCATTAGTGAGCACTAGATCTAGCATTGACCCTTCCCTCGTGGGTTTCGTCACCATTTGTCTGAGCAAGGCACTTTGACAGGCATCCACAATCTCCCTACTTCTTTCCGATTCCGCAGACGGGACGTTCCAATTCATGTCAGACAAATTGAAATCTCCCAACAGTAGTACCTCCCTTTTCATACCAATCTTTTGAATATCTTCTATCAGATCCTTGTCCAGCTTCTCTGTTTGCGCAGGAGGCCTGTAGATAACTCCCGTATGGATACAGGTTCCGTCTTTTCTTTACAGGATGATCCATAAAGCTTCTTCTTTTCCACAGGTTCCACGCATTTCAGCCGCACTGATAGTCTCATTTACAGAGCCACTCCTCCGCCTCTTCGGCCCTCTCTATCCTTCCTAAAAAGATTATAGCCTGGTAAGGCCACATCCCACTCATGAGAATTGTTGAACCAAGTCTCCATAATAGCAAAAATATCCAAGTTGTCTGTAAACATCAGGGCTTGCAAGTCTTGAACTTTTTTACTTAGACTACGAGCATTTGTGCACATAGCTTTCCATGTGCTTAGTGAGTTTGGGTGGTTTTTTTTATATTTACATGACCTTTCCCTCTGCCATCATGTTTATTCTGGGGGTGATTTTCCGAAATCCCCTGTTTCCTTTTGTCACCCCCACCCTCTAGTTTAAATGTCTAGAAATATACTGTCTGACTTTCTCCCCAAGGATCCTTTTTCTCATCACAGAAAGATATAGCCCATCATTACAGTACAGCTTGTTATTTTTCCACGTATTACCCCATTCTCCTATATATCTAAAACCTTCCTTACACCAAGACGCAAGCCACTTATTGAATTCCTCTGTTTGGTGTAGTCTTTCCTCTCCCCTCCCCAACGTAGGAATTACTTCATAAAAAGCCACAGTTCGAACCAAAACTTTTAGTCCCTCCCTAAACTTCTGGAACACTCTCTGTGCTGTAAACTTGCTATTGTTGGCCAGGTCATTTGTCCCCAGGTGAATTACAACATCAGCGTTAGAAGCCTCGCGCTCTTCTAGGATCACTTTCAGGATTTGGTCTGTACATCTTATAGCTGAAGATCCTGGAAGACAGTTTACTACGTTGGAACCCCTGAACTGTGCTCCTAAGTTAATGCCTCTGATAATGGAGTCTCCGAGCAGTAATAATTTTCTGCTTTTCACAATTCTGTCATTGGTTGGGGGGATGTTTCTGGGGTTGTGCTATTTTCATTGCCTCTGGTTCTAACACAGTACTTCTTTTTTTCGCTATCATAATGATGCAATGCTGCAAAAGAAGTTGACAGGGGCAAAACTTGGAAGGGCGAGTGTTTCTGTCAGAGATCTTAGTCTACCAGAGCCTACTGTGACCCATCTGTTCCTCTGATGTTTCATTCTCTGAGGTAGTGGTGATAAATTAGCTGGGAAATGAGTAATCCTGGACGCTTCTTTAATTGTAGTTAATTCCTTCTTGAGTTTGTTGATCTCTTCTCTCAAGGCTGATATTTGGAGACAGATAAGATCTTAGAAATGCCGCTATGAGGAAACAGGAGACTACCTTGACACAGCGCACAGCGAAACAGACCTATGTCAGTGGAATCGGGTCTCCAGTATGAACTCTACTAAAGCTGAGAAAGCTAAGTACTCTATTGAAGATTAATATAATTAAGAAATCTCTAAATAACTGAAAATAGAAAAAAAAGATATGAAATTTGAAAATATTTGTATTAAGATCAATGAGGATGGCGGTGGTGCCCTTTGAAATCTGCTTGGCTCAGTTCAGCCAATATGGAAGCACACATGCAGATCCGACGATCCTATCGAAAAAAAATCTGCCTGATTAGACCTTTATGCATTAACCAAATATCTATTTAATGTGAAGCTGAGTATAATGAAGTAGCTGATTGATGCACTCCCTCCACCAATTATATTAATATATGCCTAGTGAATATGTTCTTAGAGTGACATTTGAGTGGACACAGGCAAAAAAGAAAAGAAGCAGAAAGAGCTAAAAGAGAAAGACCAATGTCATGTAGTGAGGGATGGAGTGGACACAGGCAAAAAAAGAAAAGAAGCAAAAATAGCTAAATGAGAAAGATCAATGTCACATGTAGTGAGGGATGGAACAAGACAGGAGAGAGGCAAAATGACAAATGAACAGCAGCCACTTGAAATAGCAGAAGACACATACAGGAACACAGAAGAGAAAAACTGAGACCAACATGATGGAAAAATAAAATGCTAAGACAGAGAAAAAATGTTTTATGTTAGTTTTGGAAAGCACCAAGAGCCTTCAAAATAGGGACAAAGTTTCTTTAATCATACTCCTTTGGAGAATAATCTTCAAAAATGTCCCGACACGGGCTGTGTTTCGGTGCACAGCACCTGTGTCAGGGGTCACAGAAGCATAAATCATCCAAATCGAAACCTTTTTTGCAGATGTCTATCTATACAATCCATCTGTAGTGCATCCAAATGACAAGGGGGTATGTGGGCGGTGGTATGAGGGCAAGCTTAGAGTATTCCTAACACTTGGATGTTTTATAGGTATACACAAAAAGTAGCACATATGAGTTTATCTTGTTGGCCAGACTGGATGGACCGTGCAGGTATTTTTCTGCCGTCATCTACTATGTTACTATCCTGCTTATTTTTGGAGATGGCCGGCCATCTCATGAACCCAGCCAAATCGGTATAATCGAAAGCCGATTTTGGCTGGCTCCAACTGCTTTCCGTCGCAGAGGCGGCCAAAGTTAAAGGGGGTGTTTCCGCAGGGTATGAAAGGTGGGACGGGGGCGTGGTTATGAGATGGCCGGCTTCGGAAGATAATGGAAAAAAAGGCCGGCTCTGACAAGCATTTGGCCAGCTTCACTTGGTCCATTTATTTTTAGGACCAAGCCTAAAAACAAAAGTGCCCCAATTGACCAGATGACCACCGGAGGGAATCGGGGATCACCTCCCCTTACTCCCCCAGTGGTCACCAACCCCCTCCCACCAAAAAAAAAAAATTAAAAATTTTTTTTGCCAGCCTGAAATGTCATACCCAGCTCCCTGACAGCAGTATGCAGGTCCCTGGAGCAGTTTTTTTGTGGGTGCAGTGCACTTCAGGCAGGTAGACCCTGGCCCAGCCCCCCCTACCTGTTACACTTGTGGTGGTAAACGGGAGCCCTCCAAATCCCCCCCCTCACCCCTTAGGGCTATGGTAGTGGTGTAGAGTTGTGGAGTGGGTTTTGGGGGGGAATTGGGGGGGCTGAGCACCCAAGGTAAGGGAGCTATGCACCTGGGAGCAATTTTTGAAGTCCACTGCAGTGCTCCCTAGGGTGCCCAGTTGGTGTCCGGGCTTGTCAGGGGGACCAGTGCACTACAAATGCTGGCTCCTCCCACGACCAAATGCCTTGGATTTGGCTGGGTTTGAGATCACCGGCATTATTTTCCATTATCGCCGGAAACCAATGCCGGCCATCTCTAAAGCTGGCCGAAATTATGAGATTTGGCCGGCTCCGACCATATTATCGAAATGAAAGATAGCTGGCTATCTTATTTCAATAATACGATTCGGACGCTGCTTTACGGGGCCGGCCATATAGATGGCCGGCGCCGTTCAATTATGCCCCTCCATGTTACTATGTTATAGCCATACTGGAACAAAGCAAAAACGTCTAGTGCTAAAACTTCAACGTTTTGTTCTAGACCTGTTTTTAGAACGAGTAAGGCAAATAAAGGTACCCTAAATGACCAGATTACTACTGGAAGGAATCAGGGATATCCCCTCCCACCCCCCAAAAATGTGAATAAGATATTACTTACCAGCCTCTATGACAGCCTCAGATGTTATAGCCAAGTCTATTAGAGCAGCATGCAGGTCCCTGGCATAGTCTAGTGGTTGGTGCATTGCACTGTAGACAGGTGGACCAAGACCCATACCTCCTCCTACCTGTTGCACTTGTGGTGGAAACTGTGAGCCCACCAAAACACCACAAATCCACTGTACCCACATCTAGGTGCCCCCTTCATTGTAGAAGTGTATAGTTGACAATAGTGGGTTTTGGAGGGCTTAGCAGACAAGATAGCAACGGTGACGTGTCTCCCTAGAAGCGTTTATATGAAGTCCACAGCAGTGTCCTCTAGGGTGCCCCACTGCTCTCCTGGGATGTCTGGTGGACTAATCTACTAAAAATGCTGGCCCCTCCTACATGCTAATGGCTTGATTTTCTATATTTTTCACTTGTACGTTTTTTTTTTTTAATGGTCTGAAAAGATAAATGCACAGAGCACAAAAACCAGTATTTAAAAAAAATTTGACGTTTTGTATTTTTTTAAATGGTTATGTTTTCTATTCAGATTTGGGACATTTAAGGCAAAACCGTCAAGTCCAATTTAGAGGTCATATTGAAAATGTCCTTCTGTAGGTCCATATGTGTAGTGTGAAACATATGTGAGTACTATCCACTAAGTATGCCCTGACTGAAAGGAGGTTGAGAACTGCTTGTTTAGAGTGAAAATTACCCTTTTTGTTGTAGCTTTAGTTGCTAAAATGGGATGCAAAAGGCTTTTTTTGTAAAAAGGTTTGCTGGGGGGCTATGTGTTTAAAAAGAATTAAAATTTATGGAGAAAACCACCAAGGAGCTCATTTTTCAAATGAGAAAAACATCCAAAAAGTGGCATAAATCTGCATTTGGATGTTTTTCAAAAACAAGTTTTAGATTTTTTTTTCTGTGAAGGTCATCAGAAGTGCATTCAAATCACAAGGGGGCATGTCAGGGGTGTGTTAAAGTTGTGATCTGGGTGTTCCTAACACTTGGATGTTTTTCAGCCATAACGGAACAAAACAAAACTGTCCAAGACTAAAAGTAAGACATTTTGAGCTAGACCTGTTTTTATAACGAATAAGGCGCAAAGGGTGCCTTAAACTACCAGGTGGTCACTGACCCCCCTACCCCCTAAAATGTAGTACAAATATGATTTAGCAACCTCTATAACAGCTTCAGATATTAGAGTCAGGTCTATTAGAGCAGCATGCAGGTCCCTGGAGTACTGTAGTGGTCAGTGCACAATGTGTGTGTGTGTGGGGGGGGGGGGGGGGGGGGGACTCTGGTCCCTATCTTCCTCTTATCACACTTGTGGTGGAAACTGTGAGCCCTCCAAAACTCACCAGAAACCCACTGTACCCACAGCTAGGTGCCCCCTTCACCTCTATCGTATACAGCTGTTGGCAGTGTGTTTGGGGGGGGGGGGGGGGGGCTCAGCAGACAAGATAATGGAGCAATGGCAAGATGTGTACATGGGAGCACGTTTTTGAAGTCCACTAGGGTGCCCCATTTATCTCCTGGGATGTCTGGGAGGCCAGTCTACTAAAAATGCTTCTGCTCCTACATCCCAATGGCTTGATTTTCTACATTTTTCACTTGGACGTTTTTTGTTTTGAAAATGGACCACAAAACAAAACGTTCAAAGAACAAAACCTTGCTAGAAACAGTATTTTGTAAAACAAAAGATAGACTTTTTTTTTGGAAAATGAACTTCTTTCTTATTCAGATTTTGGACATTTTTTTTGCAAAACAGCTAAAGTTGGACTTAAATGTCATGTCGAAAATGCCTCTTAATATAAACAAGATAATTATAAATATATTTAGCACTACAGCACACTCTTCTTATAGTTCTTTACAGGTTTAACAAGTACAAGTTAATCCTAGGACATCAAGTTAGTAACATAGTAACATA
The DNA here is from genome assembly GCF_901765095.1 of Microcaecilia unicolor. Taxonomy (NCBI): domain Eukaryota; kingdom Metazoa; phylum Chordata; class Amphibia; order Gymnophiona; family Siphonopidae; genus Microcaecilia; species Microcaecilia unicolor. The sequence goes on along the minus strand of NW_021963724.1, from coordinate 29,421 downwards.
GTAAATGACGGCAGAAAAAGACCTGCATGGTCCATCCAGTCTGCCCAACAAGATAAACTCATATGTGCTACTTTTTGTGTATACCCTACTTTGATTTGTACTCGTCCTCTTCAGGGCACAGACCATATAAGTCTGCCCAGCACTATCCCCGCCTTCCAACCACCAGCCCCGCCTCCCACCACCGGCTCTGGCACAGACCGTACTACGTCCCTTGATCAAATATACCAAGGAAACCGCCTCCTTCAACCATCTGGAAATAGTTGCCTTAGAAGCTGCAGCTCCCTTCTTTGGACCGCCCTACAACACAAACAACCTATCTGAAGACCGAAACTCCCGAGTCCTGGATAAATAAACCCTCAAGACTCGCCGAACATCCAGCTTGGCTAAACGGCACTGAGACGCATCTCCCAACTTATCTCCCAGCACTGGCAAAGAAATGTCCTGATTTACGTGGAAAGACGACACTACCTTGGGTAAAAACGATGGAACAGGCTTCAAAGAGACCTTTTCCTTCGAGAAAGCCAGGAAAGGCGCACGACAAGACAAAGCCTGCAACTCCAAAACTCACCGCGCCGAAGTAATAGCCACCAAAAACACTGACTTCAAAGTAAGATCTTTAAGAGTACTAGACCCCAAAGGCTCAAAGGGAGGCCCTACCAAGACTTCCAACACCAAGTTCAAATCCCACGGCGGTACAACCGGCCACCAAGGAGGACGAATCAGCTTTACAGCACGTAAAAACCGAACCACATCCGGGGAAGTCTTAAACTTTTTTCTTTCCAGTTCCAACCTTGGTTTTCTAGAGGAATTCTCTTTTTTTTTTTTATGTAGACTGTGCTTCCTAGATGAGCCCCATATGTTCACAGTTCCTTTGCAAGGCCACTTACAATATGATACTGCATTTTGCTATATAAATAGTTTATGAGAAGAAAATATGGGGAGCCAGGTTTAGTCTAGCTTAAAAGGTTCACATTTCAAACCAGTTTCAGTAGGAAGAGATGTATATTTATGCACCAATGATAGTTATTTGTATCAGTGCACATTTTCTAGCGAAAAAGGTGCCGGTACTCAAATGCCAGGCCACCCTTCAGGGGGTGGGGTGATCACTAAGGGACCCACCCCAAAATTGCCAGGCCCCCTGCAACCAGTCACAGAATCTATGACAAGGCAGAATTCGTGTGTAGAGCTTGAGGTCTTTCATTAAAACTTGGGGGTCCATGGGTCAATTTTAGCAGACAATGGAAAAGGTGCCGGTATTCAGTACCCCCTCAAAAAAAGCCCTGATATGTATATATAGAAGGTAGATAAAGGATAAGTGAATGTGGAGCTTTTGTACAGAAATACTGTGGGTTACTGCTTTAGATAAAATCTAAACCTTCATTAAGGATTTAAAACATTTCTTAACTCAGTACTATATCCAACCTTTTTTCAAAGTTTTAACTCTCTTTAAATGTTGCAGCAAACCATTTTGCAATTTTCTTTGGAGGAATGTGTGTATGATTCTACAAACAGAGTGCATCTTAATATGTACAATCATTGCTTGAGTGAGAAAAAAAACTTAAGTTTATTCTTAGTAGTCTCCTTTTTTTTTTCTTAACTAACTTTACTAAAGTGTATAGCCTGACAGCTGGATTGTCTTTAAGGATATAATAAGCTCTTTGCCTGCAGATAGAACCCTAATATCAGTTCCCATCTACTAAGACCAGCTCCCTGCCCCTGAACAGAGGCAGAAAACACCTGCTTTAGGAGCACCTCAATCATATGGCCCTGCTGGCCCTTGAGCACTGTGTTGCTCCTCCATAGGAAGTATTGTCTAGAGAGTAATTACTGTCACCAAGTATTCGCTCTTAGATGACTGAAATAGAGTCCAAATTCTCAAAAGGAAGAGGACAGAGCTTTGAAAGAATTTTCCCTCACCTCTCAATATGCTATCTGGAGATTCTCATTCTGCGAGGATCATATGGCCTGGTGAAGAGAAAATAAGTTTGAGGGTTTCCTGAAGCACCTGTTTCTATCAGTGATGTAAGCATGATATCAGTGGCACAGTATTTGCAGGGTTCACAGCCTAATTCTCAGACGACAAGTAGTTCTGTTCAACAGAACATCTTCACCTTGGGTACAGGGATCCATCATCCATGCCATCACCTATTTCATTTAATATCTACCTCAAGCCTCTAGCAGAGCTGCTTTGGTTGATAGACTAAAATTTATAGATCTATGCTGCTGATGTACTATTACTCATGGCCAATGAGTAAACTGACTAACTTTTTAACAGCAACTCAGAAATTTGTGGGGGTGGGGGACAAAAACACTTCAAAACAAAACAAAAAAACAGCTGCCTCAACTGAAATTAAAAAAAAAAAACCAAAAGGAGATGCAGTGGGTTCTTAACACAAGCACAGACGAGTATTTGACTTCAAAACACCATTTGAGATGTATGGAGTCACCCATGAAATATCAGGTCAGGAATCCTGAAATATTGCTAGACATCACTTACTTTGATCCTACAAATTCAAACCCTTAAATACTGCGTCTATCACTTGTGGCAACTTCAAAATCTCTCTCCATATATCAAAAAGAAGTCTCAGCACAGTGGTCCATGCCTTAACATCACAGCTCGACTACCAAATGCTAATTCAGAATGATGGAAGCACAACCGACAGAGGGTTGCAATCAGTGTGACTCATCACACCATTCCTGCAAGAACTGCACTGGCTACCAGTATCCTAAAGGACCAAATTTAAAACGGTTTGATTTTTAAAGGTCCTCAGATAAAATGGACCGGGCCTCCAAGATCCTCTCACGGAGCATTACTTATTTGTACCCTTGTCAAAAGAAATCACACAATGTGACATCTGCCAGCAAGCTTTCAAGAGTAACCCCCATGCTCTCTAACTCACTCACTAAGGGGTCCTTTTACAAAGGCGCGCTGAAAAATGGTTTGTGGTAGTGTAGGCACAGGTTTTGGGTGTACCAATCCATTTTTTTAGCATGCCTGTTAAAAAAAAGGGCCTTTTTTTTAAAAAAATGAAAATGGACGTGCGACAAAATCAAAATTGCCACGCGTCCGTTTTGGGTTTGAGACCTTACTGCCAGCCATTGACTTAGCGGTAAAGAATCCGGGTGCTAATGACCTTCGTGCGCCCAAAAATAAAAAATATTTTATCAGACGTATCAGATGCGCACCAAAAATGAAATTACCGCAAGAGCCACGTGGTAGCTGGCTGGTAACTCCATTTTGGCACGCATTGGGCATGTGTAGACGCATATGCGGCCTAGTAAAAGGGCCTCTAAGGGGCTAAGCCTAAGTCAATCTCTGCTTCAGAAAGCAGGTGAGAGCCTGGCTCTTCTCCCAAGCCTTTAATACATGTGGGGACTGACTATTTAGCATCTGGACTAGCTTGACACACATCTTGCAACTAGCTCCACATACCTTATTCCAATGCTTCTCAATGTTTATTTTGTGGCACATTTCTGAGTTTGTTCAATCCTTGTAGCATACCAAACCAAAATTTGAAAGATTCTCACTACCCATTTTCTCCCACTGAGAGGAGACACTTTTTACCTGTGTGTGCCTCATTTTTCTGGCTTCATTCTGTCATCTTAAACATACAGGCCATCAAATTCAGACAAGCTGGTGGAAAAAAGACATTTAGATAAGATGTGCTACTGTTCTACCAGTTGGCGGTAAGAGGGATGAGGGTTAAAGCTACCCGATTTCTAGTGGGTTAGTCTGGAATATTTGTTCCTTATAATGCTGATAGTGAACAATCTGTTCAATTTGGTGGGGAGGAGGATTGTCTCCTTGTAAATCTGAAGTGATCTAGTCTTAAAAACTATACCTAAAGGCATACTCTAAGTTTTGTTACTATAAATTATTTTTTGGGCCAATAAAAGAGTCTCAGGGATACAGAGATTTTATCAGACGTATCAGATGCGCACCAAAAATGAAATTACCGCAAGAGCCACGTGGTAGCTGGCTGGTAACTCCATTTTGGCAAGCATTGGGCATGTGTAGACGCATATGCGGCCTAGTAAAAGGGCCTCTAAGGGGCTAAGCCTAAGTCAATCTCTGCTTCAGAAAGCAGGTGAGAGCCTGGCTCTTCTCCCAAGCCTTTAATACATGTGGGGACTGACTATTTAGCATCTGGACTAGCTTGACACACATCTTGCAACTAGCTCCACATACCTTATTCCAATGCTTCTCAATGTTTATTTTGTGGCACATTTCTGAGTTTGTTCAATCCTTGTAGCATACCAAACCAAAATTTGAAAGATTCTCACTACCCATTTTCTCCCACTGAGAGGAGACACTTTTTACCTGTGTGTGCCTCATTTTTCTGGCTTCATTCTGTCATCTTAAACATACAGGCCATCAAATTCAGACAAGCTGGTGGAAAAAAAACATTTAGATAAGATGTGCTACTGTTCTACCAGTTGGCGGTAAGAGGGATGAGGGTTAAAGCTACCCGATTTCTAGTGGGTTAGTCTGGAATATTTGTTCCTTATAATGCTGATAGTGAACAATCTGTTCAATTTGGTGGGGAGGAGGATTGTCTCCTTGTAAATCTGAAGTGATCTAGTCTTAAAAACTATACCTAAAGGCATACTCTAAGTTTTGTTACTATAAATTATTTTTTGGGCCAATAAAAGAGTCTCAGGGATACAGAGAAAAAAAAAATCATATTAGCACACACAATCTAAGTAAAGGCTCAATTATCTTACGTAAACAGGACAGACCAGTTCTGAATGCCATCTTCAGACTTTCCTCATATTCCCTACAGCCCTTCCTAATGATATGTCCATTACCCTTTTCCTATTTCTTCTTTCTCTGTTCCTTCTATCCTATTTCATGAAATTGTAATTGTATAACAACTGGTCTGGCTATAGCCTTATCAGTACATTGTAAGCCACTTTGAGTCCGCATACCTGTGGAAAAAAGTGGGGATATAAATGTGCAAATAAATAAGGGAAGAGTTGGATAATACGGAAAACAATGGTAACCCTTCAAACAATGCATAAACAAGGCACAGAGTTTCCGGTTTTGCCATAAAAGTAGGGCCCCCAGGTCTCAGGTGTGAAACTTCCTCTGTGTTACGACAGAAAAAGGGAAGAGAAGCTGTGAGCTTCTTAAAAGTGATGTGATTTTGGTTCAGGCCCACCCAGCAGTGGAGGCAGCGGAGCGGAGGGAGCAGGCTGAGCTCCGATCCCGCATCTGCCTCCCCTGCCCCGCGCCCCGCCCGCCGTACCTTTAAATATTACAGTTTTGCTGGAGTCGCGGGCAGCCGGCATTGAAGACATCGGCAGGCTTACGCCGGTTCCAGCAGCCTTCCCTTCCCTCGTTGCAAGTCGGATGATGACTCCGCCCTCGTAGAAACAGGAAATACGTCAGAAGAGGGCGGAGCCATCATCCGACTTGCAACGAGGGAAGGGAAGGCTGCTGGAACCGGCGTAAGCCTGCCGATGTCTTCAATGCCGGCTGCCCGCGACTCCAGCAAAACTGTAATATTTAAAGGTACGGCGGGGGGGGGGGGGGGGGAAGGAAACAGGGCAGACAGGAGAGGAGGGTTGCTGCACATGGTGGAAGGGGAGAGGAGAGGGCAGGGGAGAGGAGAGGAGGGTTGCTGGATGAAGGGAAGGGGAGAGGAGGGTTGCTGGATATGGTGGAAGAAGGGGAGAGGAGGGTTGCGGGATGGAGGGAAGGGGAGAGGAGGGTTGCTGGACATGGTGGAAGAAGGGGAGAGGAGGGTTGCTGGATGGAGGGAAGGGGAGAGGAGGGTTGCTGCACATGGTGGAAGAAGGGGAGAGGAGGGTTGCTGGATGGAGGGAAGGGGAGAGGAGGGTTGCTGGACATGGTGGAAGAAGGGGAGAGGAGGGTTGCTGGATGGAGGGAAGGGGAGAGGAGGGTTGCTGGACATGGTGGAAGAAGGGGAGAGGAGAGGGCAGGGGAGAGGAGGGTTGCTGGATGAAGGGAAGGGGAGAGGAGGGTTGCTGGATATGGTGGAAGAAGGGGAGAGGAGGGTTGCTGGATGGAGGGAAGGGGAGAGGCGGGTTGCTGGACATGGTGGAAGAAGGGGAGAGGAGGGTTGCTGGATGGAGGGAAGGGGAGAGGAGGGTTGCTGCACATGGTGGAAGAAGGGGAGAGGAGGGTTGCTGGATGGAGGGAAGGGGAGAGGAGGGTTGCTGGACATGGTGGAAGAAGGGGAGAGGAGAGGGCAGGGGAGAGGAGGGTTGCTGGATGAAGGGAAGGGGAGAGGAGGGTTGCTGGACATGGTGGAAGAAGGGGAGAGGAGGGTTGCTGGATGGAGGGAAGGGGAGAGGAGGGTTGCTGGACATGGATGGAAAAGAGGGAAGGGAGAGAGAAGAAATGCTGGACATGGATGGAGGGCATGGAAGAATGAGGAAGGAGATGAGATGAGGGAAAAGGAAGAGAGGAGAAAAACTGCACATGGATGAAGAAAATAGGCAGAAGCTGGATCCACTAGACAGTCAAGTCTGCAGAGGACCCAGCTTTTACTTATGGATATAGAGCAAGAAATGAAGAAGAAAGGAGGAAAGTAAAGAAATAAATGGAAAGGAAGCCCTGGAAACGGAGTTAAGAGGACAGATAGCAGCAGAATCGGATACTGGGCCAGCATGATCAGAAAAACAGTCACCAGACAACAAAGGTAGAAAAAAATCATTTTATTTTCATTATAGTGTTTGGAATATGTCCACTTTGAGAATCAGGTGCTCAACATTAAAAGTCTATATTTATTTACTTATTTATGGCATTTTATCCCACATTAAACATGAATTAAATTGGAACCTGGGATCATTTAATTTTTTTTTCCTGGAGACAGTAATGCATTGCCCCCCCCCCCCCCCGGCTCTCTCCCCGGCTATAGCCAGCTCTGCAATTTTGAGGGGAGGTGGATGGGGGGGGGGGGGGGGGAGGTGGACCGGGGAGAGAGCCTGTTGTTAAACATTTACCAGCACACCACTGTCTAGTGCCCACCCATCCAACCTGTTGGCCCACCCAAAAATTGACTTCTGGCTACGCCACTGATATGCTGGATGGTTGGATCAGCGAACGTTAGATAATGGAGACTGTACTGTATATGCAATGTGTAAATTTTATGACGTTTCCTCCAGGTCAGAAAGATTTTGAACTGGGTTCTAGGGCATCCAGTTTACTCCAGGACACATGTGGAGGGGTATTTTCGATGTGACATCCAAATCTGATTTTGGATGTTTTACGAAAAATGTCCAAAATTCCAGCTGCAAACATGGCAATTTTCAAACCGGAAAAAGTCCAATCATTTTTTTTTCCAAAAATGGTCATTTGCTAGATGTTTTTGTGCTCAGTGAGTTTATGGTTTTGGGAAAAAAAAAAGTCCAAGGGAAAAACATACAAAAATAAGCCACTGTGATTTTTTTTTTTTTTTTTTTTGGGGGGGGGGGGGGGGGGGGGTAGCATTCCTAGTAGACTGGCCACACAGACATCCCAGCAGAGCAGTTGGGCACCCTAGGGGCCACTGCAGTGAACTTCACATAAAAGGTCCCAGATCCACATCTCACTGTTACCCCCTTATGATGAGCCCTCCAGCAACCCTACTGTATCCAACTGTATACATCACTACAACAGACCTTATGCCTGCAGGTGTCACCTTTATATGTAAGTATAGTAGGTATTTACACTCTAAATGCACCTAGGTTTAATCTCTAAAATAACTGTAATTTAATAGATACCTATATCAGACCAAACAGTTATAGTACAACTTCTACTTTATTTATCTCTGCAAGAAAGATGCTTTTGCATAATGAAAGTGAATGACAAACCTGGAACATAAAGGACTTGTAAAGATTTAGATCACAGGAGGGAAGTGTTGTGACTCTTAAGGTGGTCCTATATAAATAGAGTTCTGCTTACCACAGCAGAGCTGAGGGTGGTAAGCTGCTCAGATGTGTTTTATGGCAGTTAGTTATTGATGTGCACAACCTGGTTGTCTGGATTGGTCTTGCAGGATGATATGGAAAGAGTTTTGCATCAAGAGTACAGCTGCTCCTTACAACAAATGTGTTGTCGCACTGCATTCAATTTCATGATTTCAGCACAGAAACAGATTATTCTCTCAAGGAAGTTACATGGAAACAGTGGGTGAAGGATTCCATCACGTTAGCATTATTTAAAATTTAATAAGCAAAGCTCTTCTCTAAGTATACACATATAGCTCTACTGTTGGCTCCTAGTTAAAAGCCATAGCAAGCCATTTACTTATCACTTGATCTATTGTTTCAGCCCTTAATTTGCAAATTCCTCCAACAGTGTTCTTTAAGTGTTCAGGAGGCATATATTTAGCAGGCAAGCTGGACAAATGGCAGTGATGGTAATACGCTTATGCACATGTCATGTCCTCTCCCTAAATTGTATAAGGTTCTTTGCTGGAATGCAATTCTGTACATAAAAGTTTTGCAATGGTGATAGTTATGTGCAGAATAGCATTTCAGCATTTGTACAGAAGCATACTGAAACCAATTTCTTTTTCTGCTCAGACTTGCATGCAACTATGGTTGCCTTTTGTGCAGAACTGCTGCCCCCCCCCCTTTTTTTTTTAACCCATACTCTGCAAGGAGGCAATGAAAAAAGTTGGTGGGTCCCATATACTCACACTAAAAGGCACAGGTTTTAAATCCTCACAGATGCTTACCTTCTACAACTCCTCAGACTTGGTAGTAAACCCATGAGTTATGCTCAGCTTTAAAGTCTTCACTTCTTGTCTTAGAGGTGGTGTAGCAAATAACTTCATTACCATTGATTTTAATACGCTGTGTGCTGGTGTCTAACACAAGGCTTTGCGCAGGGTTCTCTTTTGCACAAAACCCGTTGTTGCATCGTATGTAGACACTGCACCAACACTGTGCTTACATTTGCACACTTTTGCTGCACTAGTCACCCCCACCTTCTCGTTTGCAGTTGGAAGCTATCTTGAATTCTTAAGCACCACACTGTAGTTCATGCTTTAGGTCTTCAATCACTGTTCCCTTTCCCAACAGTTAAATGCTCTTATTGTGCAAGGAGTTAAGGATACTTAGCTGTGTTTCTGCATCCTAACTCCAAAATTCAGATCTGCCTCTAATAGTATATTGCAGTTTATGTAGCTAAGGGTGTTAATAAGCAAATATCACTATTCAGTTCCGTATGTAGTGGAATTCATTTCAGAGAAGTAGATAAAAATATTTCCTTGTTGTCTCGATTTGCTAAATATTAAAAACAATTGTGCGCACATGTGTTTGGGGTGGAGAGTTATGCAAATAGAAAAAGAGTACAAATGGACATTTCTTCACTATTAACACTAATTTAATCTACATAAAATTTGTTTTAAAACAACAGTCTGTAATATCGCAAGTGACATCCTACTTGAATCCTCATGAGCAGCAGCATGTGCAGTTTTATAGTCTGCCTTACTTTTGAGCAAAATAAACATGAAATAAAATCTGATATCAGCATCGAGGTTAATATTCCTTGTAGCGCTATAGAAATGCTAAATAGTAGTAGTAAATAGTAGACCACTGAATATCAGCACTAGTTGGGTAACCTCAGCTCTTCTCCTCCTAAATGCATAACTTTTGGCCCCAAGTCATGCAGCAGGCAGTCCTGAATTTTCTGCAAAACTGCAAAGTAAGCTGCATAAATCATTTTTGAGATCACCTTTATCAAATTAATCTCAAAATTAAGAGATTCTCTATTACAAAACTTTCCATGCCATACTTTCAATGTGTCTCTCATGAAACTAGTAACTTCATTTCTGAGATATACAATGAACTTAAAACAGGTCTTGGTGGAATGCTAACTGGGAAAGTTGCATTCTAAAATTGCTTAATTTAAAAACCATTCCTATTGTTCAGGGGTGGTATTATATATTGTATTCTAACTGCAACCCCAGTAGCTAATACTCATTCAAGGATCAGCAATATTAGTCCATATAAGCTAATTATTAAAATAGTAATTACAAGCAGCAAAAGTAACCACTGCTGATTCATGAACAGCCTCACAGGATCTTCCAGTGCTTTATCTTCAGGGTCTTCATAACCATAAACAGTGCAATTTCTCAGTTTGGTTTTCTGTGAGAGTAAAAAATAATTTAAAAAAAAAGGTCAACACATTTAAAGAAATTTCTGTTTGCTTTTCTTTTGAAATAAAATATTATGCTGTATATTGCTTAATGATAACTACCTACAAAAGGAAGTGAATACATGAGGTTCATATTCTTAATTACCCTAATTAAAAATACACTACAAAGGCTACTGAATTTTCAAGTGAAGTTGGAAGTCAGATGAGATTCATCCTTACTACTAAGCAGCTGGGGTAGAAAGTAGAGCCCATTGGAGAAAAATATTTCACAGTTCCATATGTGACATATTTCAGCTGTATATACATAAAAAGACTTTACCTTCGCTTTCGTTGAAAATATATGTGCACCAACCACTGGGTAACAAATGGCCATAACACAGCTAACGTCAGGGTACATGGACATATCTCAAAGGGCCACCAAGATGGTCTCTAATCAACACAATACAAATGAAGGCGTTAGTGTATTCTACTAAGTCAAAATTCTATTTATCAATATACTAGTAAAAAAAAAAAACAACCCCGTTCTGATGCAAATGAAACGGGGGCTAGCAAGGTTTTCTTCAGAGTGTGCATGTGGGAGTGTGTGTGTCCCTGCCCTCTGCCCTCTCTCCCTCCCCCCCTCCGAGTCCAGTCCTTCAGTGTTGTTTCCTGCTGTTCTGTGTTTTTGTTACAGAGAGAGTGAGGGCATCTCTCTCCCCTCCCCCCTCTGAGTCCTTCACTGTTTCCTGGGATTTCGTGCTGTGCTGTTTTCCTTCACTCATGGGGAAACCGGATATCTCTGGCGCTTCACACTTCCGGCTGGAGGCTTCAGTGGTGCCTTTTATATATATAGATAATTACAGATCCAGACACTGAACTTTTTATAAACAAGATGCCTTATCTTTATTTTGACTTGGACTCTCAACTCTCCCTGCCTACTAGCTACATTACAAGATTTCTACATCTGATTTTGCTTGCTGGATATTCTCACAAGCACTGAGATAGCTGTGGTATTAATACTTTGATGGAAGTGATTCACATTCCAAATTAACTATTTACTACACTCAGCATACATTCTGTATAAGTCAGTATTTTGTTTTCTATTTTGTTTTAAATTTTATTTAATTTTTTTAACTGAGTACATGTTGAGGTACCTTACACAAGGTCATTTTTACTAGGCAGTATTAGGCATTAACGTGCGCCTAATACAGAAAACAAAATGGCCTAATGTTGGACAAGCTAAAAGCATCATTCATTAGTTTTGAAATTTGTGTGCGGTAAATATATTTTTTTAATTTTTTTGAGAGGGCATGTCATGAGCAGAGAGCGGGCATTCCTGCACTAACCAATTAGCACACCTACTACATTATTGCATGCTAACTGGTTAGCGCACAGGTAATGTGGGAGCCCTTACTGCCTACAAAATAGGTGTATTTAAATGCTCCCATAGTAATCTTTAAAAATGGCCGCATGCTAATGGCAACATTGGTACACAGATATTAATAAATAGAAAACTGGGGTTTTTACAGACCCATAATAAAAATGGCCTTAGCGCATGGGAATGATCTGCACAAGGGTGCGTTAAGGCCATTTATTACCGTAGCTTAATACAAGGAGCCCTAAAGTAATGTACTAATCTCATAGACATATCTAGTCTTATCTTAAATGTCCTCCTTAGTAAGCAGATTGCAATCTTACCCTACTGGCAGATGAGGAAGGTGGATAAGTTGATTGAAGCATTATTGATCTTGCCTATAAAATATAATGCAAAGTTTGAAAATTGTGAACAATTAAAGCAAAAACATGTGATCTATGATCCTGATATCCAAAATCAAATATTCCTTACTAATGCAATCACAAGGTGCTTATACTAGGCATTGTATTATATAGCAAAATATTTACCCATTAAAATGATGGACCGTGTACTGCCCCCGAGGTTCAAGCAGCACACAGTGGCTGCACATGGGCACATAATACAGGTGATACATGCTCAGGACCAGAGAGAGAATGGGTTAATGAGGATGAAGAAAGATGATTATAATCCACTGGAATGGCAAAGGAAGTTTATTGAATGCACACAAACCTAACATGGCCATGTTTCAGCAGATGCTTGAATCAGGAGGGTGATGTCTGCAAATAAAATTAATGCAAACATAACTTAAAATGTAACAAATACAAATTAATTAAAACAAGGAAACTTAGATTAAGCCATGCTGTTGAAAAACAAATGCCATTGTGAAATGATGAACATGAAGAATGTACTGGAAACCAAATATGCATATGAAAATTAAAATCTATTTGTACATAAAATTCCAAAAACATCTTCTGTAATCATTACTACTATCAATATACTTGTCAATAAGCTGTATGATAGAAACATATAGATCCAATATATAAATTACCAAACTAGAAGTTGGTGGAAAACGATTGAGAAAGTGGGCAAAGCTCACAATTTCTTGAATTAAACCTATATGTAATCAAATTTTATATCACTTACATATTATGGGATCTGTTTACTAAGCCGTGCTAGCGGCTTCTGCGTGGCATTGCTGACACAGTTCAAAGTGAATGGGCTTTGTCGGCACTAGCGGACAGCCAGCCAGCTGCATTAGCGGCTTAGTAAACTCCATGTGTCTTATCTATCCTTAATCAGTACAGTATTACATAAAAATATGAAGCTTATGTATTCAAATAAAAGTATGTATTATAATTCATAACAATATTTTATAACATGTAAAGCTTTGCTATTGCAATAAAAATGTGTATTCTAATTCAAGAGAATTATTTCAAAATGCCTATGTATGTTATCTTTGACCTAATTGAATCAATTAAAACACATACTATAAATCTGACATACCAACTGGAAGAACAGAAGGCTTATCAAGAAATGACAAAAAAAAAAGACAACTTGTGTCTAAACAGGAAAATAAATAAATACACTTCATTAATAATTTGGAAGGCATATAGATGTAATGAAAATATTTGGAAAAATAAATATATAGGGAAGGTATTGCTTATGCCATGGGTTGATGCCTAAATTCACATTGTACTCTCAAATTGTTAAAAATTAATGAAACGAACTATGGCAGTAGTGTTTAAAATGGGACACTTCTATACTCTGAGTTACCAACAAGAATGTGTGAGATTCAAAATGTTTTCTTTCTAATCTTACACCTAGATATTTACTATAATGTTATTACTAAAGTCAATTGAGGTGAAAGCACTATGATGTACTTTGGACCCTTGTCTGTTCCTGGAATAGTTTGAAGGGCACACCACACAGTAACAGTGTTTTTAAAAATACTGATGTAAACAAAAAAATGTAATAAAAACAAATATATGCATAAATGGCAAAAGATATACTTTGGGGTTCTTATACTACAGTGTGCTAAGGGATTAATGCACGCTAAATACTAAGAAGCCCATATGTATAAAATGGACTTATTAGCATTTAGTGTGAGCTAATTGTTAGTACACCTTAATAAAATGACCCCTTAATTCCTTACCTTCTCTCTGACTATAGTATTGAAAGAAGAAATTAGGTCTTACCTGAATTTTCTTTCCATTAGTCCTTCCCACTGTTCTAGAACCTGTGGGATAGTTGTGTCCAACCACCAGCAAGTGGAGATAGAGAACTGAAAACTAAGCCATCTCTCTCTCTTGGCCTCCAGTCCAGCTCCTCAGTATTTATGTAGACAAGTAGTAAGGAGAAACTCAGAATAAACACAACAACCTTAAACAACTTGCTAACCTAACACTAACCAGATGAGCAAACACATGTGGACCTCTCTCATCTCTGGACATCTGTAAGAGAACAAGGCGACAGTCATTATTTGACCCATTACTTTACACCAACTAAACATCTCAGAAACCTCAGGTGGGCCTCTGGAATAGTGGGAAGGACAGGTAAGACCTAATTTCTCCTTCCATTATGTAACGTCACACTATTCCATAACATGTAGATGTTTAAACGCAATCTCTAGAGTGGGTGGGATCCTGGTGCTGCCACTCTGAGGACTGAAGACCCAAATCTGGCTTCCAAATGTGCCGCACCATCTACCCTGTAGTGCTTAGCAAAGGAATGCAGCGTTGACTACATCACCACCTTGCAAATATCTGCTGGAGACAGTAAGGTAGTCTCTGCCCAGGATGTTGCTCTATGCCTTGTAGATTGAACCTGCAAGGCCTGAGGAGCCAGCTTCCCCGAAAGCAAATAAGCTGACACAATCTTCTTCAGTCATCTAGCAATTGTGGGCTTGGAAGCCATGCGGCCAAGCCTCTGCTTACCAAAAAACACAGCCTGTCCGATTTGTGAAGCTCATTCATGACTTCCAGATATCTAATGAGGACTCTAAGCACTCTGCGAAAGGACAGAAGCTCCACAAATTGGTTGAGATGAAATGCAGATACCATTTTCGTTCGGAAGGAACTGTGCACAGGTAGACCCCCACCTCCAAAAAATGGAGAAATGGATCCCAAGAAGAGCCTGAAGCTCCGAAACCCTACGTGCCTACACAACAGCCACCTAGAAAGCTGTCTTTAGAATATGATCTTTCAAGGAAACCTTCTAGAGTGTCTCAAAAGGAGACTTCTGAGGAGCCTGCTCTCCACAAGAAATGAACAATATCTGAGTGAGCTGCAAGAGATGTCTGCTGTAACAGGCCGCTGAAACAGGCCAAAGCCAAGACCTGAACTTTTAGAGAACCCAATGCCAATCTTTTCTGAAGATCTACTTGGAGAAATGCTATAGGATGTGTGCAATCTGAACAGAGAAGGGAGAAAGTCTGTGCTCATAACACCAGCCTTTGAACATCCTTCACACCCTCACATTTCCAACCCTGAAGCAAGGTAGCAATGACCGAATCAGAATAACCTTTTCAACGGCCAAGCTGTAAGACCAAAGGGGCATAGATCCTCCATAAGCACTGGACCTTGCTTCAGTAGGCCGTGAACCTGTGGAAGACGGAGAGGATCCCTGTCTAGTAGATGAATCAGGTCCACACACCAGGGCCTCCATGCCCAATCCGGGGTTATGAGAATTACTCGACCCCGGTGCAATGTGATCCTTTTCAACACACAGCCTACCATGGGCCAAGGAGTGAAGATATGTCTCTGGCCAGGGATGCAGTAGGCATCAATCCCGGTTCTTTCCGATAGCTGAATATCTTGGGCACTTTGGCATTCTTTTTCATCGCCATCAAGTCCAGAAGCAGAAAACCCCATTAGTCCACTATCAGCTGAAAACCCTGGCTGGATATTTCCATTCACCTGGGTCCAAGGAAGGCCTGCTGAGAAAGTTTACCTCAACATTTAAGGACCCAGCGATGTGAGCTGCTGACACACAGAGAAGATTTTTCTCCGCCCAACTCATAAGGGAGGTTGCCTCCACTGCTATCGGACAGCTGCAGGTCTTGCCTTGCTTGTTGATACAAATCACCAAAGTCGCATTATTGGAGAAAACTTGGACAGGGCCCCTGCCAGAAAGGGAGTGAAGTTGCATAAGGCATTCCTCATTGCCTTGAGCTCCAAGCAATTTTTTCAACCACTGAGACTTCTGTTCTGTCCAGGTGTCCTGTGCCAGATGGAACTTGTAATGAGTTCCTCAACCCGACTTGCTGGCGTCCATTGTCACCACCTCCCATTGTGTTATTGGAAAGGGAGCTCAAATGGTCAAATTCTTGGGTAACAACCACCACTGCATACTCCTTCTGGCAACCAGTGTCCAAGGAAGATGGATGTCCTACTTCTGTGATACGGGAGACCAGCGGCTGAGAAGAGTCTCCTGCAAAGGCAGCATATGAGCCCTTACTCATGGCACCACATCTATCATTACTGTCGTAGCCCCAGAACCTGGATGTAGTCCTAGACCCTGAGCCTGCCTTCACCAAGGAGACGGCAAATCTGTTTAACCAGCTTCAACCTCCTGTGTTCCATGAGGAAGATCCTCTCCCTTGCTGTGTTGAATAGAATGCCCAGATACTCCAGTGTCTGCGATGGAGTTAGTCTGCTCTTCTCAAAATTTATCATCCAACCCAACTGCAGAGGATGGACAACTCTGTCTGTTGCTACCACGCTGTCCAAATGGGACAACACACAAATGAGCCAGTGGTTGAGATACAGGTGAACTCTGATTCCCTGGGACAAAAGGAAGGCTGTCACCACCACAACCTTAGTAAATGTTCTTGGTTTCATGGTGAGACCAAAGTCAAAGCCCTGAACTGTAAGTGATGGCCTAGTGCCGCAAAATGTAGAAACCGCTGAAGCCGCAGCCATATGGATATATGCAACTACGACTCCTTGAGATCAAATGCGGTAAGAAATTCTCCCACGAGCTGAGGCTATGACTGCTCTTAGTGTTTCCATATCAAAGTGGGACACTCAAAGGCAGCAGTTTAGACCTTTTAGATCTAAGACGTGACAAAAGGTGCCATCCTTCTTTGGGACAATGAAGTATCTGCCTTTCCCTGTTTGGCCTGGGTAACTAGAACAATGGCCCGGAGTGCCAGCAAGGAATCTACAGAGACCTGAACCTCGACCTCCTTGGTTCCCTTACAACAAGGAGACTTCAAAGATGAGAGGAGCACCCGGGCAGGAGAACTCCAACTTGTAACTGTCAGTAAGACTATCCAGAACCCACTGTTCTGATGTGATTTTGGCACACACCTCCTGAAACACCTGAAGACATTCTCCCATCAGAGGAAGAGAAGAATGGGAGGCACTGGGCGCTCTAGCTAACTGAAAGGACGACTTCCTTTCTGCACAAAAGGAAGATTGGTGTACCTGAGAATGGGACTTCTGACCATCTGCTGTCTCTTTAAATCAGCAGTCTCCTGAAGATGGATGACCAAAGGCTTTTGGCTTATCCTCTGGCAACTGCTGTGGCTCAGTTCCCCCCCAGTTCTTTCACCAAGCTACTATGATCTTCTCCAGAGAGACACTTGCATTGAAAGGGCAGTTTAACTAGATGTGACTTTGACACTGCATCTGCTGCCCAATGCTACAGCCAGAGTTGTTGACACACTGTGACAGCCACAGGCATACTTTGGGTCACAACCCGTAACCTGTCATAAATATAGGGTTACCATATTTGCCATTATAAAAAAAAAAAAAAAAAAAAAAAGAGAACACCTGCCACACCCCCGTCATACCCCTGGCACCGCAGTTTCACCTTGAGCCCCCCAAGAAAGTCAGATTTACTCCCTCTCCCCCCATGTATATCCTCTCCCCCACTTTTTTATTTTTTTAAATCACTTAGTTGAACCAGTTTTATTTTCTGTTGCATATCGTTTGAATGATTTTCAATAATTGAGTACATAACAAAAAGTATTTCCTTTGTGGAATGATTAAAATTACAGTGATGTCCACCAGCGACTCCACTTGGTGCAGTTGCCATCTCTAAGATCACAATAGAGAACATTACGGTCCCAGTTTACTAAGCCATGCTAACGCTAGAGACACCCATAGGAACATATGGGTGTCTCTAGTGTTAGAGCGTGATAATAACACTAGTGCACCTTAGTAAACAGGGCCCTAAGATATTTGAATATCTGTTTAAATTGACACATCAGTATGTGTTAATTGATTCAGAAGAAAGATAACATATCGATATATTGAGATAATTCTCTTGAATTAGTATACAAATTTTATTCCAGTATTAAACCTTTACACTTTATATAGTATTGTAATGAATCATAATACATAAGCTTCACATTTTATATAGTACTGTACTGATTAAGGATAGATAACACATAACATATAAGAGATATAAAATCTGATTACGTGTAGGATTAATTCAAGAGATTGATAAAGCAAAATACACACAATCATTTTTCTACCAACTGTTAAGAGTTTGGTAATATCTATGTTGGATCTATGTATGTCCAGTGCTTTTTTTGTGCCAGTACATGCTAGTATGGTGTACTGGCACCTTTTTTTCCCAGGACTGGCTCATCTGCCCACCATCAGCTTCCCTATAGCCCTCCTTTCCATTCCTGCTGCCATCCTGCGTTTAAATATTTAAACAGCAGGCTCACCTCCAGCCTTCCCTTCCCTCTCAGACAGTGTCCCACCCCTGCGGAAACAGGAAATACATCAGAAGAAGGTGGGGCACTATAAGGGAAGGAAAGGCTGGAGGCAAGCCTGCTGCTTTCACTGCTGCCACCGCTGCGACTTGAGGTAAAATAAAAGATTTAAACGAAGGGCGGCGGCAGGAACGGAAAGGAGGGCTATTGGGAAGCTGGGTAGGTGGGGCTGGGGTTGGAACTGGAACTTGGGGGCTGAAGAGGGGGGCAGGTGGAGGCTGGTGCGAGTCACTGGACATGAATGGGAGGGGAGGATAGGGGAGAGAGGAGAAATCACTGGACATGATGGTTAGGGGATGGGCAGAGGAGAATCGCTGGACGAGGATGGGAGAAGCGGACAAGGAGAGAGAGGAGTATCTCTGGACATGGATGGGAGGGGAGGATAGGGGCAAAGGAGAATCACTGGACATGGATGGGAGGAGAGGAGAGGAGAGTTGCTGGACATGGATAGATGGATGGAGGGGAGGGCAGGAGAAAATGCTGGACGTGGATGGAGACGAGGAAGTCCGGAAGGACATGCACATGGATGGAGGGGAAGGCAGAGAGGGGAAATGATCGACATGGATGGAGGAAGGGAAGAAGAGGAGGAGATGCACACGGATTTAGGGGAGAGAGAGAAATTCTGGACACGGATGGAGGGGAGGGGAGAGAGTGTGAAATGTCGGACATGGATGGAGAGGAGGAGAGAGAAAGGAAGCGAGGATGAACATGGATGGAGGGGAGGAGAGAGAGAGAAATTCTGGACATGGATGGATGCGAGGGAAGAAAGAGGAAGGAGATGCATAGTGACTGAGATGAGGGAAAGGGAAAAGAGGAGAAAAAACTGCACATGGATGGAGAAAATAGGCAAAAGCTGGATACACTCTATACCTCCTCCAGTCAAGTCCATGGAGGACCCAGCTTTTACCTATGGATGTAGGACAAGAAATGAAGAAGAAAGGAGGAAAGTAAAGAAATAAATGGAAAGGAAGCCCTGGAAACGGAGTTAAGGGAACAGACAAAGTCGCCAGACAACAAAGGCAGAAATCATTTTATTTTCATTTTAGTGTTTGGAATATGTCCAATTTGAGAATTTACATCTGCTGTCTTATTTTGCACTGGGTATACTGGAGCTGTAACAGCTTACAGAAATTATTTATAATGGAAAAAAAAATCACAAGTTATTTTTTTCTCCTATACTGGTATAGTATTTTCAATGATACCTGTTTATATGCACAATGGCTGGTATAAGGGGTGTGGCTACCATAGGGATGGAGCCATAGATGGTGACCCCGCCCATAATGAGTACTGGTATCTTTTTTTCCTACAAAAAAAGCACTATGTATTTCGATCATGAAGCTGTATCATGCAAGTGTATTGATAGTATTAACTAAAAAGATATTTTGGAATAGCCTTTTACGGCATTCATGGTTTTTTTTTTATTTGTATGGCTTCACCTAAATGAAACAAGGAAACTTAATTTGTATTTGTTACATTTTAAAGTTATATTTTTATTAATTTTATACGTAAAAATCACACCTTAATGCAGGCACCTGCCACAATTTGGTTGTGTTGGGTTTGTGTATGTTCAATAAACTTTCCTTTGCCACATCGAAGGGTTATGGTGGACTACAAATTGTTTCGCCTTTGCCTCTTTTGGATCAGAGACAACAGAAGGCAGCCTTATTCCCGTCTGGTTACCCCTCCAGCCACGGAGAAACAAAAGTTCCTAGTCTCATCTAGAGATGCCAACCAAGGATAGGAGGCAATGTTCTGGTGTGGATTAGGAATTGGTTATTGGACAAAAACAGAGAATAGGATTAAATGGTCATTTTTCTCAATGGAGAAGGGTGAATAATGGCATGCCACATGGGATCAGTACTGGGACCGGTGCTATTTAACATTTATAAATGATATGGAAATTTGAACGAGTGAGATGATTACATTTGCAGATGACACAAAACTATTCAAGGTTGTTAAAAACATGTGCGGACTGAAATATTGCAGGAAGACCTTAGGAAGTTGGAAAACTGGGCATCCAAATGGCAGATGAAATTTAATGTGGCCAAATGTAAGATGATGCATATTGGAAAGAATAATCCAAATCATAGTTACTTGATGCTAGGGTCCACCTTGGGTGTCAGCAACCAAGAAAAAGATCTAGGTGTCGGTGTAGATACTATGCTGAAATCTTCTGTTCAGTGTGCGGTGGTGGCCAAAAAAGCAAACAGGATGCTAGGAACTATTAGGAAAGGGATGGTGAATAGGACCAAAAATACCATAATGCCTCTGTATCGCTATATCACGTTGAGTTCTGGTCACCGTATCTCAAAAAAAGATATAGCGGAATTAGAAAAGGTTCAAAGAGCAACCAAACTGATAAAGGGGATGGAACGCCTCTCATATGAGGAAAGGCTAAAGCGGTTAGGGCTCTTCAGCTTGGAAAAAGAGATGGATAAGGAGAGATATGATTGAGGTCTACAAAATCCTGTGTGGTGTAGAACAAGTAGAAGTAAATCGATTTTTTACACATCCAAAAGTAAAGAAAGTTACATGGAAATAATAATAGGAGAAAATATTGTTTCACTCAGCGAACAGTTAAGCTCTGGAACTCTTTGCTGGAGGATGTAGTAACAGCGGTTAGAATATCTGAGTTTAAAAAAGGTTTGGACAAGTTCCTGGAGGAAAAGTCCATAGTCTGCTATTGAGACAGACATAGGGAAGCAACTGCTTGCCCTGGGACTGGTAGCATGAAATGTTGCCACAATTTGGGTTTCTCTCAGGTACTTGTGAACTGGCTTGGGCCACTGTTCGAAACAGGATAGTGGGCTAGACAGATCATTGGTCTGACCCAGTATGGCTACTCTTATGTTCTTATGTAGTGTGTAAATACAAGGGGGTGTTCACAGGGGGGGGGGGGGGGCATTGTCAGGGCTGACATTTACACGCTTAGTTTATAGAAAAATGTAATTTATGCATGTAAATATCACATTTATGCTAACCTGTCTTAAATGCATGCACTTGCATTTAG
This sequence comes from Microcaecilia unicolor, assembly GCF_901765095.1. NCBI lineage: Eukaryota > Metazoa > Chordata > Amphibia > Gymnophiona > Siphonopidae > Microcaecilia > Microcaecilia unicolor. The sequence goes on along the minus strand of NW_021963724.1, from coordinate 8,237 downwards.
GCACAACAATGCCATCATATGCTAGTCTTCCATAAGAACACTTAAGTGTTCCACTGCCTGTGGAAAGTATGCACCTACATTGTGGCATCCTGTTATAGAATTGCCTCTAGAATGTGGACAAAGAAATGGGAAGATCTTGATAGGATCTGTAAATTGGAATGAGAATCTATAGAGGGCCACAATGACTTTAAAAATAAACTGAAAAAAGCAAAGATAAAATATAGTGAGATATTAAATTACAATTAATGTCTTCTAGGAATGAGGGTCACGCAGAAATACTATGAATCTGCTAATAAAGCGAGCAGGATATTGGTGCCAAGATTGAAGCTTTCAATCTACAATCCAAAACTCAAGAAGGGAGGGAAGTACAGTACTTTGCTTTATAAGGACTCCAAGCTTTGGAAATAATTCAGACAATTTTATGAGAAACTATATACCAGTAAGGGAGGTGATTGGAAAGAGCAGGTGTTAGAATATCCATTGTTTGAACTGATTACTCAAATATAAATGTCTGCTGCTGGAACTCGTGGGAACCATTTTACTGACTGACTGAGTAGGAGCGTGCGGGGATCACTCCTGCCCCAGCTTGCCACTGGACTACTAGAGCTGTTCTGTAGGCTTGAGGGGGGGGGGGGGGGGTGCGGGCGGAGGATAGACACCTGAGGGAACAGGAGGAATACTGGGTGCCATGGGGGAGGAAAGGTAGGCCTCAATATAAACCAAGATTCAATTTTTTATGTCTTTTTGTGGCCAATAAAATCTTGGTTTATATTTGCATATATATGGAAATTGCCATCAAGTCAAAGCTGACTCCCGTCTACCGTACAGATTGACTTTCTCCTGTCTTCTATTTGTGTGAGGAGGCTTTTTAATGGAGCACTCATCATTGTGATTGTGCCAATCCATCTTACTGCTCATCTTCTGTGCCCTTTTTTTTCTTCAACCTTTCCCAGCATAACTTGCTTTTTCTAGGGACTCTGGTCATTGCCTAATATGGTAAATATAATACAGTATCCATACCACCAGATAAAACACAGCTGTTGAATGAGCAGATTCCAGCCTTTATCATTTTGCTACTTTTTTTATACCGTCACTATTTGCAAAGCAAGTTAGAACGGTTCACAATAAATATAATAAATTATATAAAACAAACAAACAAAAAATACTAGCTACAAGAACTCCATAAAATTATAGGAAAGCAGACAAACAATCCATTCATACAAGGGACATAAATCATTCAACCAAATAAAATCAAACAACCCGTAATATATTTTAAAACATATTTAAAAAAAAAATAAAAAAAAACAATGGGGAGGAAGTGACGTCACGAGGCTAGATGGCTGCCTGAACATCTAGCTCCTGCACTTTCCCGCACCATCGAGCCACTATCCGTGCCCATCCACCCTAATATTGCCGTTTCTTCAATTGGCAGAAGAGAGTGAGCTTTGCTGACCACGATGAGCAAATTATCGGGGCAGCAGCATCGAGAGGGGGAGAGGCATTCCACTCGGCAGTTGGCGAAGGGCCTGTCCCGCCATACGTCCCCGGAACCACGGAGATCGTCCGATTCAGATACAGCGTCCTCTCAAGTGGATCAACGAAGCTTAACACAAAAAAAGAAATCTAACTCTAAAGATTTAACCAGATGCCTAGAAGCGATACGGGAAGAAATTAAGGCTTCCCGTCTGGAGATCCTGGAACATGTGGACGCCATCAGCCTTGACTTACGGGAGCTAGGTGGCCGCTTGGAGGCCCTGGAGGAACGAACGGAAGAGCAGGCTGAAACAAGTGCGGCGATGGAATCGCGCATTTCTCAGTTATCAGAGCAAGCCGAGGATTTACAATATAAAATGGACGACCTCGAAAATCAGGGTCGTCGACAAAACCTGAGATTTCGTGGGGTACCGGAGAGCAGCGGCGGAGGAGGACGTCCCGGTTGTCATACGCACCTTGTGCGAACAAATTCTGGGTGAGACCTGTGCTTCTGCCGAAATGATGATCGAGCGAGCGCACCGCTCTCTGGGCAAAGCAGTGGGAAACCGGCCACGAGACGTAGTGGTGCGCTTCGCGTCGTACCACTTCAAGGACCCAGTCTGGCAACGGGCTCGCCAAAATAACACAGTGGAATACAAAGATTCGCGAGTAACTGTCTTCCAGGATTTTATCGTTATATACTTTGGCTCAGAGAAGGGCAATGAAGCCGGGTCCTGGAGATTCTGCAGAAGGAGAAGGTTTGCATACCGCTGGAGTTTCCCTTTTGCGGTATGTTTTGAACTAAAAGGTAAACAGTTCCGGTTTCGCCGGGTAGCGGACGCATGGAAGAGCCTTCACGAAGCGGGTCTGACTAGCGTGGCGACTCCGCCAACAGAGATGGCGTCGTCCACGAAAGCAAAATTACAGAAATGGAAGAGAGTTGGGCAGAAGGCCCCTAAGTAACGTGACTGAGGTGTTTAGCACGAGGTCTGCTGTAAAACTCAGCTCAAATGCTTTGGGACATGCTCTTCAGTTGGACGCTGGTTTATGCTCAGATGGTAATATAATTTGATATGATGGATGGGTAGTGGGTGAATTGGTAGAATTTGCTAAAGGTATATCAAAGTTGGGGTGTGATTGTTGCGGGGGGGGGGGAAGGGTGGCTTTTCGGGTCTGTAGCTTGCTTTCTCTGTAATCCCATTCAGTGTCAGCTGACACTGACTGGTGGGTGGATGGCAGGGGGGAGGAAGTGGAGGGGGGGGGCAGGGAGGGGGGAGGGTTTCATGGGGTCCTCTATTGGAGGGGGGGGCGGAGGGAGGGGACAAGGAAGAGAGACAGAGGTGGGAGCGGGATAGAAGATGTAGGGTGCAAGGGGTAGGTCTGATGCTGGTTACGGGAAACATAGTTGCTGGGATTGGTGAATTAATGCAACATACTCAGGATGCAAGTACTAGTCACAATAGATGATGAGTATGGACTTAAAAGTATTATCTTATAATGTGAAGGGCCTAAATATGCCTCAAAAGCGGCAAAAGCTATATAAAGAGTTGCAGCAGCTCCAGCCGCACGTGGTTCTCTTGCAAGAGACACACCTCAACCGCAAGTATGAAAGGCTTCTGTCCTGCTCGGGTTACCCTGGGGTCTATTGTGCTTCCATGGCAGCTTCAAAAACATGTGGAGTGGCGATCATGATACACTCATCGGTGGGGGCGCAGGTATTACAAGTTAAGAAAGATCCGGGAGGGCGTTTTATCTTCATGCATGTTCAAATTCAGCAGGTGGACTTGACGATAGCTTCTGTGTATGCTCCCAACAGTGGGCAGGTAGAGTTTTTTGCTAAGGTAAAGAACTCATTGGCAGGGTTTGTAAAGGGCTCTCTAATACTGGGGGTGACTTTAATGCAGTTATGAATCCCATCTTGGATCGTTCTGGAAATGCCAAATCTGAAGGGGGGAAAAAAGAGACATTAGCTCTTGACTCTTTGGTACATTCCTTGGGAACCTTGGACCTATGGAGACTGACACATATGGTGGAGAGGGACTATACATTTCATTCGGGTGTTCATGATTCATATTCGCGTATAGACTATATATTTGTGGATGTTGTTGGCAGAAAGGGGGCCGACCGCGGGGTTGGGCAGTGCGACTATTTCAGATCATGCTCCAGTGTGGGTATCCTTGCCAAGTATACGGGCTGAAATCAAAGATAGGAGATGGGCCTTGAACACTAGCCTATTGCAGGAGTCAGAGGTGGGGGTGGGCTATCGAGAAATGTTGAAGGAGTACTTGGAGCTTAATATAGACTCTGTACCCTCGCACGCCATAGTATGGGACGCCATGAAGGCGGTATCAAGGGGTTATTTCTTAAAAATCGCCAGTAAGCGTTCTAAAGTGCGTAGGTTACAAATAGCACGCTGTCTGGAGTGTATACAACAACTTGAGGGGCAGCATAAGGCGCAGAGGTCCCCTCAGGTTTTACAACAGCTGCGAGAAGAGCGGATGATGCTGGACTCTATATATTCGGAACAACTTGGCTGGGTGCAGGATAGGCGCAGGGTGGGAGCCTATGAATTCTCCAATAAGGCAGGCCGTCTTCTTGCTATAAAGCTACGTAGACAAAAGGTGGATCGTACGGTGAAGCAAGTGCGTGATGATAGAGGCACAATGTTATCAACATCAGTGCAGATCCGTAAACGCTTTATGGAATATTATAAAGCATTATATGCCCAGGAGATTGCCCCTTCTTTGGAATCTATTGACTCATATTTGGCAGATGGTGAGCTTTCCTCCCTCGCTCAAAGGCATCGGGAACTGTTAGATGAGCCAGTCACTCCAATTGAGGTGCAAGAGGCTATTAAAGGTTTGCCATCTGGCAAATCTCCAGGGTTGGATGGACTCCCTAACGAATTTTATAAAAGTTTGCCCCTGAATTGGCGCCATTACTAGCTGACCTCTTCAACCAAGTAGGAGGTGGGGAGAAGTTACCCTCATCTATGATGGAAGCCTGGATCGCGGTGTTGCCTAAACCAGAGAAAGACCCAGCCGAGTGTGGTTCTTATAGGCCCATCTCGGTTCTGAATGCAGATGTCAAAATACTGGCAAAGGTGCTGGCGAATAGACTTGCGCCAGTGCTGCCGACACTCATTCACCCAGACCAGGTGGGATTCGTGGCTCATCGTAAAGCTATGGATAATATTAGGCGTACATTAGATCTTATGTTTTTGGCAAAGAAAGCCGGAAACCTTTGTGCCTTCTTAGTTTGGACGCTGAGAAGGCTTTCGATAGAGTCCACTGGCCATTCATGTATAAATGTTGGAGGTAATGGGGTTTGGACATCAATTTAGGAGGTGGATCCAGGCATTTTACGATGCTCCTAAGGCATGTATACGAGTCAATGGGAGTAACTCAGAGTTGTTTATGTTACATAGGGGGACTAGGCAGGATGCCCCTTGTCACCGCTCCTGTTTGCCCCGGTCATGGAGCCATTTGCTTCAAAGATGCGGCTGTAACCGGGCATCTCAGGGGTGCGAATAGCCGATACCTTGCATAAGTTGGCCCTTTTTGCAGATGACATCTTGCTTTACGTTTCTCGCCCGTTGACTACTTTCCCTATTCTTATGCGTCTTATAGAAGAATATGCTGCTGTGTCGGGGTTTAAAGTCAATGACAAAGTCCGAGGCCCTTAATGTTACGCTCTTGGCGGAGGAAGTGGATTCCCTGAAGCAACGTTTTCCTTTAGATGGGCTACTAAGCGGATTAAATATTTAGGGGTAAATATAACATCGGACCTCTCTGAGTTATTTGTGGCTAACTACAAGGGGTTGGGTAATACCATAAAGGCAGACCTGGAAAGATGGGGGGCTCAAGAGTTTTCCTGGTTTGGTAGGATAGCAGTAGTTAAAATGAACGTGCTGCCCAGGCTGTTATATTTATTTCAAGCGCTGCCTGTGTTGATGCCCAGACGATTTCTTGCCTCTTTACAAGACTCTATAGTGCGATTCGTCTGGGCAGGCAAGCGTCCACGTTTAGCGCGTCAGCTTCTTTATCAAAGTAGAAAAAGGGAGGGCTGGGTGTTCCGAATCTCAATTGGTACTACCGGGCTGCTCAGGGGAAGGCCGCTATCGAATGGTTTCATGAATATCCTGACAGACAATGGATATCTTTGGAGCAGCACTCACTGGGGTCCAGGCCGCTGGGGGCGCTTATGTGGTTGCCCGGGGCCTTTCGGGCTCTGGGACAGGAAGTGTGCCCGTCCATATGTGTCACTTTCCATTACTGGGACAGTCTATTTCCTGGGGGACACTGTGTATTGACTCAGATGGCACCCATAGCATTTAATCCTCTGTTTCTGCCTGGGAGTATCATGGGGCCTTTTACTAGGTGGTACAGTGAGGGATTGAGAACTTGGGGTCAATTAATTGAAAATGATTCCATGCTACCGTTCACGATCTTGCAGCAGAGATATTCTGTTGCGGAGGGGGATAGTTTTGCATATTGTCAGGTCCACCATTTCTTTAACACAAAGGCTGTTAGGCAAGAATTACAAAAAGCGGCTGAATTTGGAGGAGATATGTAGTAAAGTTGTAGTTTCACGGGGCCTGATTGGATACCTATATCGAAATATTATAGCACAGGCTCCTGGTTATACTCTGCATAGGACGAAATGGGAAAAGGAGCTGGGAGTGACCCTGGGGAGACCGAGTGGGAGAGAATAGAGCGAGCGGCGGCAGTGTGTCTACGCACGTGCCACTCAAAGAACGCAGTGAAGGTACTGTTTAGGTGGTACCTCACACCGGACCGTATCCAACAATATTCCCTAGCACCTCGGGGTTGTGTTGGAGAGGATGCGGTCAGCGGGGAACTATGGGGCACGTGTGGTGGAGCTGTGTAAAAATTCGTGCATTTTGGAAATCAGTTCAAAGAAGGCTGCAGAAGTGGGTGGGTTGTGAGGTCCCTTGGTCTTCTGGGTTATTTTTGTTCACTGCTAAGCCGCCAGGATTAAAACCACATCAACAAATATTGGTACAGCAGACAGTGGGGGCTGCGAGGGTGGTTATAGCAGCCCACTGGAAGCAGGCAGGGGTTCCTTCACTAACTAATGGATTGCTAAGCTGAGATATATATGTGAGATGGAGAGGTTGCGGCTGAACGGAAACAACAGATGATATGGCAATCCATTTGGGAAACTTTTCTAAAGAGATTGCATCTAGTGTCAGGACTAGGCACTGAAAGAATAAATAGTATGGTTACGAGGGGGGGGGGGGGGTTGTCCTTTTGTTTGTTAGGGAGGGAGGGTATCTGGAAAAGAAGGGGGTGGGGGTTTAAGGGTTTTAGTACTGAAAAGAAATGTTACTAAAAGTTTGAAGTATACAGAGCTCCTAATATGACATTGTTACTTTGTCTGCTGGTTTGTCTGTTACATTGACTAAAATGACCTGGCCTGGTGGTGAGATTGTATAATCTACTTGTATTAAGTAAAGATGGTTATTGGTTGTGTTTGATTAACAATGTTCAATAAAGACTTCTATAAATCAAAAAAAAAAAAAAAAAACAATGGATCATTAAGGGTCTGCCAGGAGATGAATCCTTGGTACTATAAAGGTTCACAGCTTGATTTTACAAGACTTATCAGGGTGAGGTAGTCAGATGTGTGGTATGACTGTTCAATCTCTTGAAGGGCACACCATTGCCCCAGTGCAGGCTGGGATCTCTGTGATCCACAGAGAAGGCAAGGATAGGACAGTTTGTAGTTCTTCCATGGGAAAATGTTAGCAAATCAATGAATCAGCAGTAGAACCACTCGCTATTTGAGAACAAAGTACACCTATACATGCTATTAAGAATTGATGCCAAAAAGGCATTAGAGCTTAAGCTATGAATTCATGCAGGGACACTGCAGCAAATGGATTTAGGGAATAATTGTATTCAGTGAATTAAATTGCTATATAAAAAACTGGAAGCATGTATAAAAGTCAATGGGGGACATTTGAAGTTCTTCCCCTTGGGAGAGGGACTAGGCAGGGGTTATTTGCTCCAAATAAAGTTGCTGGTAGAGGCAATTAGAATGAACAGTAACAAAAATGATAGCGTTTACAGATACGTGCTTTTGAGCATTACTAAAGTACAGAGGTGTGGTAGCCGTGTTAGTCCACTCTTAAGGTTATCAATAGAAATCAAACAAAATAAAACATGGAAAAGAAAATAAGATGATACCTTTTTTATTGGACATAACTTAATACATTTCATGATTAACATTTGAAGGTTGCCCTTCTTCGTCAGATCGGAAATAAGCAAATGTGGTAGCAGATAGTAAGTGAAACATCCAAGCATTACTTTGACAGTCTGACAGGGTGGGGGGGGGTAGGAGGTATGCATGGGGACATCAAAGCATTTCATTGATATTCTAACAGGATGGGTGTGGGTAGGTGAGAGGAGGGTGATAAACAGAGAAATACAATTTTATGGTTTATAATGGGCTAGAAAACCCAGATCCTTGTTAAGTCCTGTCTGTTGGGTGTCAAAATATTCAATCATTCTTACTTCAAAGGTCTTACGTTCCTGTATTGTTTTAAAGTTACCTTTCAGGATTCTTACTATGAAATCACTGGTGCAGTTTTCTGGTCTTGTAAAGTGCTGGCCCACCGGGGTGGGAACCTGACTGGCACCGGCTATCTTTATATGATGTCTGTGCAGATTAAATCTTGTCTTAAGCATCTGGCCTGTTTCTCCAATATAGCATCCTTCGTTACATTTTTTACACTGAGA
>NW_021963723.1:0-59168 GCF_901765095.1 Microcaecilia unicolor | reverse complement strand
AGCAATAAGAGATAGCCACCAATACAAGGGCCAACATTAAAACTATCTAACACTTGACACTACCTGGTTAGCACCTGGGGAGTTCAGGAACTTAACTGTTCACAAGAACTGAACAGGATCTCAGAACATCACAAGACTTGAACAGGATCTCAGGACAGAGACGTTCCTCCTCCGTACCCTCACACTGAGAAAAAATAAAAATCCGTACCTCCTGGCTAGTTTGAAGTCCAGGGCTAATCAGAGCTCCAGGGCATCAACTTTGAAAGTATCTGGCCAAGGATTGCAGATTGCCTTTCCATAAGCTTAAACTGGAACAAGAGGAAAGCCTTTTTTTTTCTGCTACAGCTTTAAAACTCAAAACAAGAGCCATCTGCTGGCCAACTAGTAGAAAAACATTTCATGAAATAATACAGGTTTCAGGCTTAGAAACCCAGTGTTTTGTCAGTTATGTTATCTTTTGGAAGGCACATCAAGAGTGGATACCTATGATAGCAGTAGCAGTGTCGCCCCTGTTGCTTGCCTTGGTGGTAGAACCTCTGGCACAAAAGTTTAGGGAAATTAAAGGACTTATAATAGGAGGTAAGGAACATAGAGTGTCCTTGTTTGCAGGTGATCTTTTGATATTGACTAAAGGTACAGAAAAAGCCCAAATGGCAGAATATGGAAGCTTGTTTGGATTCAGAGCTAACCCCACTAAGATAGAGATTTTGAATATATCCCTTCCAAAAGGGGAGGAGACGAATCTTAGGAAATGTTTTCCCTTTCAATGGGTTTAGTATTTCGGTATCAAACTTGGGGCGGACTGGGAGACACTCTGTAGTTGGTACCGAGATTTAGAGAGGTGGGATTAATTAATACTGTCCAGGATAGGAAGGATGGAGGCAGTGAGAATGATGGTTCTCCTTAAACTTTTATATTTATTCCAAGTTCTCCTTGTTGAACTACCTCATAGAAAGATATTTTGCTTTATATAGGGAAGGAAGAGATCCAGAGTAGCCCGGGAGGCTGTGTTCCAATCTAAAGGGAATGGGGCGATGGATATACCCAATCTGGAAAAATACTACCAAGATGCACAACCTAAGGCAGTGTTAGAGTAGCTGTTACCCCCAACCCAAACAATGGGTGCTAGCAGAACTAGAGGCTAGTACGTTTCAGTTGAAGATTCTCTCCTGGGTAGCTAGCATGCCCAAACACATTTAAGAGGTCCAAAACCCGTTTACGAGGACCACTATGAACCAATGGCTCAAGACACATCTCCATTTATTGAAGAATAAGATATGGGACATATGGATAAGTATGTACTCGAGCGTGGCAATAGCTTGTTTCAAAGATGGGAAAGACATGGTCTTCTCTATTTTGGTCAATTTATTGGAGATAACCAAATTACTACTACTACCATTAAACATTTCTATAGCGCTACTAGATTTATGCAGCGCTGTACAAATGAACATGAAAAGACAGTCCCTGCTCAACAGAGCTTACAATCAAAATTGGACAGACGAACAAACAGCTAGGGGTGGGGAAATTGCAGTGGTGGGGGTGATAAGTGAGGGTATTGAGTAAGAGAGTCGTGGTTAGGAGTCGAAAGCAGTAGCAAAGAGGTGGGCTTTAAGCCTAGACTTTAAGACAGCCAGAGACTGAGCCTGATGTACTGGCTCAGGGAGTCTATTTCAGGCATAGGGAGCAGCGAGATAGAAGGAACAGAGCCGGGAGTTAGCAGTGGGGGAAAAGGGGAACGACAGGAGACATTTACCCAGTGAATGGAGTTCACGGGGAGGAGTGTAGGGAGAGATGAGAGCGGAGAGATACTGAGGAGCTGCGGAGTGGATGCACTTGTAGGTCAATAGGAGAAGTTTGAACCGTATGCGGAAGCAGATAGGGAGCCAGTGAAGCGACTTGAGGAGAGGGCTAACGTGAGTATAGTGACGCTGGCGGAATATAAGATGCACAGCAGAGTTTTGGACAGATTGAAGGGGAGATAGATGGCTGAGTGGGAGACCAGCGAGAAGTTGCAGTAGTCTAGGCGAGAGGTGATAAGGGTATGGGTAAGGGTTTTGGTAGTGTCCTCGGAAAGGAAAGGGCGAATTTTGTTAATATTATAGAGAAAAAAAACGACAGGTTTTGGCAATCTGCTGAATATGAGCAGAGAAGAGAGAGCGGAGTCAAAGATGACTCCAAGCTTGTGCGCAGACAGGACAGGGAGGATGAGAGTGTTATCTACCGAAATAGAGAACGGGGGGAGAGGAGAGACAGGTTTAGGGGAGGGGAGTGAGGGGAAAAGGGAGAGATAAGGGATGCAGAGGGTCTGACTTTTAGTTTTTCATTATTAGGGGTGGTAGTTTGCTATGCAAACAAAATGTACACTTGTTCTTAATTTTTTTTCTGTTAAGAGATGCTGTCAGTTATTTTGCTAGAAAATTAATAAACATAAAGTTAGAAATGGCAGTCGTGACTTCCCGTGGCAACCTGTATGAAGTTGTGGCCTCCATTTTGAAATTGGGAATGGCATCATTACAATAAACTGCATTATATACTGTGATTGCATTAACCTATCAGCAACACAAAATGTCCATGACTATGTCAAACTGAACCATGTTCATCAATCATGTCCCTCCACAACTGTGCTGAAGCCTCTCCACCTCCAGCAGCCCCTTCAACAGTACAGATTTCATAACCCCAAGACACTGTAGGATGAAGGGTTTTGCAGACTAGATCCCACCGCTGGCATACCCACCTCTATCCGTACCTCCTCCATCTCCACAGACAGTTTAATCTGTTCAAAGTAGGGAAACAGGAGGAGAAGAGGAGATGACAACCTTTTGGAGGAGTAGCCTAGTGGTTAAGTGCAGTGGACTTTGATCCTGGGGAACTGAGTTCAATTCCCACTGCAGCTCCTTGTGACTCTGGGCAAGTCACTTAACCCTCCATTGCCCCAGGTACAAAATAAGTACCTGTATATATGTAAATCGCTTTGAATGTTGTTGCAAAAACCTCAGAAAGGCGGTATATCAAGTCCCATTTCCATTTCCCCTTTATCTCACCAGCGCTGAATTCCTGAATGATTCTAGCTGACTTTAGTAAAGATGTGCAGGAGGAATTCTATACTTACCTGTTATAGAAGGCAGGGTCTGTTCAGACATCTCTGATTCAGGATTTTCCATGAAGGGGAGCTCTTCCTCTTGCTTAATACTCAGTGAGAACACAGATGTTACAACTGGAAGGTCTGTGATGAGAAAACACATTCACAAGGATTCACAAGGTATCTGATAACACTAAATTAGGAAACTGATTTTAAGTGTCCAAATGTTTGATGTTATTGACCCACCTCCTGTGATCTAAAAATGCAAAGCCCATTAAATCCAAAACATTTACTTACTGTTGAAGTCATTTGGATTTTTTTTTCCCTCCCACTCAAATTGTTCAGTGAAATATTTCTCATCTTCCTTTTTAATCTTGAATATAACATCAGGATTAACAATTGAATAACCTGTTGATAAGAAGTAGGAAAATTACATTTAAATTGTATTTGTACAATCCCTCGGGAGGTTCCCTCTGCTTCAAGTTTTGATGGAGCAGTGCGTGATTTGTGCATGGAGGTCTATGTATAGATATCTTGCGACGTGTGCATTTGACTGACAAAGCTTGGAGAGAAGAGGCAGCAGTGGTCCGACACTTGATTAAGATTATATCATAGAGGTTTTTTGGTATAGAGATTTCTCTTCATTTCCCTCCTAGGTGGAGGCATTGCAGCTGCAAATCTTCTGGTTACCATATGGAGAGGTTATACGTTGTACAGTATAGTTGACGTGTGCAGCTGATATGTCATTACCTTATGCAGAAGTCTCAGAGGAAATCTCTCTCTGGTCTTCTGTGCCAAAATATTTTGTATAGGAATGGGACAGAGACTCCTGCTGGTGCTGTGTGAAGCCTCTAGTTTAAGTTGTACATTTTATCTTACAGATCCTGTAGAAGTGGACGGTGTTTTCACAGGGCTCCTATTGCATATGGGATGGTATCAGAAGACCAGGATCTAATTCAGGTGCCCATGGATATCTAGTTCCTGTGATTTTTTACACCACTGATTCCATAATGCGCTTGTGTGGTAGATGATAGAGAAACATATGTACCTTGTGAGATGAGGATGTCATGAATCTCCTTGATAACCTTCTTGTACAACTCCTTCTGCCATTCTCCCAGAAGGTCCCAGTCCACTTCCAAGAAATAAGCAGCAACATCCTTGAAAGTGACCAATGCCTAGAACAGCAAACAGGACACCCTATGTCAGATTTCATTATTTTTTCATTTCATTTTATTTTTTAAATATACACCTATCAACATAATTCTAGATGGTTTTCAGCAAACATATGTAATAGTTCACATAAAAAGAAACAATAATAGAAAATCATTCAAAATAAAATGGGAAAGTAGAAGAAAGCAGTAACGCCTTTATCTTTTTTCAAAACATCAAATAATGCTACACACACCACAACTTCAAGGGTAAATTGTTCCAGTTGTATACATCATACTGAAAACACACACTGTCTCATAGAAGTTTTATACCACAGCACTGCTAAGAAGAACAAAGGTTTCTAGAAGAAAGACGTTTAAGTAGTGTGCGATATTTTACAGGTGTCCAGTGCAACTCCCTCAGAATGGCTGAAACTAGGCATTAAATGGGCAATTCTAAATTGAGGGAGGTGAAAGGTTCTCACAACGTAAAACCCGTTTTTTGAAGCTCTGGGATAGAGAGCTGCACGGCTTCCGTCCCCGCGGGAATCCTGCGGAACCCGCGGGGATTCCCGCAGGGACGGAGGCAGTTCCTGCGGGGATGGAAGCCGTTCTGCGGGGTTCCCGCGGGGACGGAGTCAGTTCCTGCGGGTTCCCGCGGGATGGACCAGTTCTGTGGCTTCCCGTGGAATTGTAAGCTCCACCTGCACCAGCCTCTCATCTACCGAATACCAATGTTCTTTGAGTGCTGTCTCCTCCTCCTCGCTTTAACAGCATAAATGTGGAAAGTCTTCCATTAAGGAGGTGGTAGAGTCACAAATGATGACGGAATTCAAAAAGGCATGGGATGAACACAGAGGATCTCTAATTAGAAAAATGAAAATTATAAAAAACCTAACCTTAAATGGCTGCATGTGTGTGGATGTGTGAAGTGACGCTTAGATGGCGACTCTGGCTGTGATGAACTAGGGCTGATACCTGGCAGACTTGTATGGTCTGTGTCTCATACATGGCAATCTGGTGTAGGATGGGCTGGAAAGGGCTTAGACAGCAACTTCAGTGGCTGGAACATGAGGACAGTGCTGGACAGACTTTTATGGTCTGTGTCCCACAAATGAGAACATGAATAGGCTGGAGTGGGCTTCGATGGCAACTCCAGCAGTTGGAACATAAGGATGGGGCCAGATAGACTTCTGTGGTCTTTGTTCCAGAAACACGAAAGAAAGACCATAATCAAGTATAGAATATCACACTCGTTGATTTAATGATGAATTGAGCATGAGTGTGACTATTGGCAGAGTGGATGGACCGTTCAGGTCTATTTGCTGTCACTTACTATGTTACTATTAATCCTCTTTGCTACCAGGCTGGTGCACAGACCTCAGCTCTGACACAGGCACGAGAATCAGATGTCACCTGACCTACTGGCGCGTACATGTGGCGACCTCTCAGCACAGAGTGCAAGTGAATTGGAGACAAGTCTTACATGTGCGCACCAGAGTGTTCCAACTTCCGTTCCTTCCTTCCTTGCCTACAGTGCTGTGGCTCAAATCCAGAGAGAGACTGAGGGAGCTGACTGGAACTTTCTTTTATGTACTATTAAATTCTTACGGGGATGGGTTAAAATTCTTACGGGGATGGGTGGGGATGGGTTAAATTCTTGCGGGGACGGGTTGGGGATGGTTTAAATTTTTGCGGGGATGGGTGGGGATGGGTAAGATTTCTGTCCCCGTGCAACTCTCTATTCTGGGACCCTTATCTGTCCTCTCTGTCCCCTAGGGGAAGAAGTTTGGTGCTTAACGTGTTGTGATTGCATTATCCCTTTCATCTGCCCTCTTATCGAATACGACTCCAAATTATTGCCTAATTGTGTTGGGAGGGTACCTGGGTGGGGTAGTGTACTAGGCTGTATTTATATGCTATTCACCTTTTACCAAAATAAAGAAAAATATCATAGAAGAAGTTTAAAGGAATCAGAGAGTTAGAAGTTGTTTTTATTCTTACTCACCAGCACAGCTTCAAATATCAGTTTGAAAGTCTTGAAGTGAAATAAAATATAAAGAAAAGAGAGGATAGTTCTCTGTTATAAAGAAATAGTTCTTACCTGGAGCAAGCTGAAATAAAGAAAGGAAAATATATTTCCTGGAGAATAGCCAATTAGCAATGATGCCCTGAATTAGGACAGAGAAAACTCTCTTGCAAAAATGGCTGATTCTGAAGATTTCTTTGTCTGCAAGTATTCTTATAGTAAAAGTGATGTTGTCACCTCTCCCCTCTCCTACACCAATCGAAGGTTGCATAGGTGTCCTGCCAACACCTTATTGGTACATTTGTCTTGACCATCTCCTGTAATTTGAAGAAAGATGTGTGTATTCCAGATACTGGGCTGCCATGGTAACAAATGCTTATCACAGCTTGTAATGAGCTAGGAAGTCTGCATTCCTATCTGTGGCTATCCACAGAGATCAACAGCCAGATACAAAAAAGACAGAGGGGGATGGGAAGCAGTACAGCACAGCTAAAAATAGAACATCTTCCCTCTTGGCTCCCGTTAAACGGAAAAGGGAGACAAAACCAGAAGCTAGGAGATGGTAGGTTTTTCAGCAGGAAAAGGCGGTAGGGCGTGGGAGTGGGGAGAGGGAGCAAAAATTGGAGAAGTAGAATAATTTGGGGCAGAAATGTCATTAAACATAATTTTGGTAGTAAAAGGTGTAGAGAACAATTTCTTACACAGAGATAGAAAACAGGGTAGAAAGCAAAAGAGAATAAGGAGAAAAGCTAGAAAACCAAGGAGCCCAAGAAGGAGTCCTCGAACAGAGGGAATAAGATTAGAAAACCAGGAAGTGATAGTAGACCACCAAGAGGAGGCATCAAGAGGAGATGAGTAATCAGAAATTGAAATTTTTGGCAAATTAACAATTTTTTCCATAGCATTTCTAACAATATGTGAATGATTAACAACCACAGTACATCTCACGGTTTCCAGTACCATCTTTATGCCGACGACACTCAGCTCTACCTCTCCACACCTGACATTACTGCTGAAACCCAGGCCAAAGTTTCAGCCTGCTTGTCCGACATAGCTGCCTGGATGTCACACCGCCACCTGAAACTGAACATGGCCAAAACTGAGCTTATTGACTTTCCCCCCAAGCCCACCTCCCCCCTCCCCTATTTCAGTAGATGGCACCCTCATCCTCCCTGTCTCATCTGCTCACAACCTAGGAGTCATCTTTGATTCCTCCCTCTCCTTTTCCGCTAACATCCAGCAGATGGCCAAAACCTGTCGCTTCTTTATCTACAATATTAGCAAAAGTCGCCCCTTCCTCTCTGAATACGCTACCAGAACCCTTATCCAAACCCTTGTCACCTCTCGCTTGGATTATTGCAATTTGCTTCTCACTAGTCTTCCACTCAGCCATCTCTCTCCTCTCCAGTCTGTCCAAAATTCTGCAGCACGACTTATTTTCCGCCAAAATCATTATACCCACACTAGCTCACTCCTCAAGTCACTTCACTGGCTCCCTGTCTGCTTCCGCAAACAGTTCAAACTTCTCATACTGACCTTTAAATGCATCCATTCTGCAGCCCCCCATTACCTCTCCTCTCTCATCTCTTCCTACATTCCTCCCCGTGAACTCCGCTCACTGGACAATCTCTCTTGTCATCCCCCTTCTTCTCCACTGCTAACACCAGGCTTCGTTCCTTTTCCCTCGTGGCACCTTATGCCTGGAATGGACTTCCTGAGCCTGTACGCCTAGCTCCATCTCTACCTGTTTTCAAATCTATGCTGAAAACTCACCTTTTCACCACTGATTTTGGCTCCTAGCCACTACTCAATTCCCCTCTCCTTGTTCCTTCTCACCCAGTACTTCCCTCGCCCTTGTCTGTCTGTATTTTTTAGATTGTAAGCTCTATTCAGCAGGGACTGTCTCTCTGTGTCAGGTGTTCAGCGCTGCGTGCGTCTGGTAGCGCTATACAAATGCTAATAATATTCTTTGCTGATGCACGTAGCAAATCATAAAGGCCATCAGCCAGGAAAGGAGCCCATCTCCAACTTGACCAACTGCTGCACTAAACCAGCCCTGTCCAAGACCGAATCTGCCCAGCGAAAGGCAAGCGCAAGCCACTAGCCACGCACAAACGGATGCTTGCAGCACTAGAGTCAATAAATCAAAATTACACTTAAGAAAAGACTAAGAATCCAGGGAATCTTCCTCCTCCATCCCTCCTGAGCTTTCAACAGCCAAAAAGGACCAGACCGAATATCTTCCTGCCAGGGCCGCCGAGAGACTGGACCTGGGCCAGGGCAAGGCCGCCACCGGCCACTCCCCCCCGAGGCTGCCGCCCTCCAAGGTCGCCGCCGCTGCCACTTCCCCCCCGAGGACACCGCCCCCCTCCGTCCACCACCGGGCCGTGTCCCCTGCATTGAAACCACAGCGCCTCTCACCTCCGTGTGAAAGCACTGCAGGTAGCAGCAGATCGCCTCCCTTCGGGCCTCCTTCCCTCCCTGTGTCCTGCCTTCGCGGAAGTTACGTCAGATGAGGGCGGTACCACAGGGAGGGAAGGCGGCCCGAAGGGAGGCGATCTACTGCTGCCTGCAGTGCTTTCACACGGAGGTGGGAGGCACTGTGATTTCAATGCAGGGGGCTGGCCCGGTGGCAGAGGGTCGACGACGGAGCCGAGGGCGGGCGGGTGGGATTGCGGCGCCGAGCCCCCCTTGGAGGCCCAGGCCCGGGGAATTTAGTCCCCCCTGCCCCCCTTCTCAGCGGCCCTGCTTCCTGCAACAACTGAGGCGGCCCTGCAGTGTGGGAAGAATTCGAAATGACGGAGGTTTCCGCTGAATATGGAGCCGCCACCGGCGACCCTGTCTGCAGGGCAGCCTCCGTTCAAGCTATTCCTGCCGCACTATGCTCAGTGGTCAAATTGGGGCGGTGTTGCCGAGGACAACTGCGGCTCACCACAAAGCCGGCCATGCGATCCATGTGCCTCAACCCCCTTAACCACAGAAGGGTTCTCTCCTGGTAGTAAGACATCTTTCTCCTGAGAATCCAGAGAATCTTCCTCCTCGAGCTCACTAAAACCCTCCTCTGAGCCTGGGAGGGAAACCGTCCAGATCCTCAGCACAATCCAGGGCGACCACCAGGAGCATCAGCCCTGACTGGACCTGTCTTCCAGGCCTGATAGAAGGTCCAGACAAACTCAGGAATGAGTCCCATCCCTCTTGAGCATTCACTGGCCAAAAGAGGCCCAGACCGAATATCTTAATGCAACAACTGAGACGGCCCTGCAGCGCGGGAACCGCCGAAAACGGAGCCACCGCTGGTGAACCTACTGGCAGGGCAGCCTCTGTTCCAGCTGTGCTCCACAGTCAAATCAGGTGGAGTCGCCTGAGGGACGACGTTGGCTCATCATCAGAAAGCCGGCACTGTGATCCAGGCACCTCAACCCCTGGTGCTCACACGAGCGGCAGCGGAGGAGCCTGGCAGCACACATCGCCGCGGTAAAAACAGGAGGGAGGAAAAATGCGACCCGCCCTACAAACCAAGCAAAAACAACTTCCCCTCCAGCACAGAATCAACACTCTGCTCTCCTGGACAGCCAAAACGTACCGGCTGGTGCTGTTTACTCTCTCTTTTTTTTTAAACTTGAGCCCCGCTGCTGAAGGCTGAGCAAGGCACTCAAGGCTCCCGCCCAGACACGGCAACACAGGCACAAAGCTGTCCATTCCAGAGAGCAGAGAACGGGGAGGGACCTGGCCACCTGGGTTTAACACCCCAAGGGGAAACAGGGCCCCACCGGACCTAAACTCCAGAATCCCAGAAGCACTACAAGGAACCAGGCACAGGGTGTTTTTTTTTCCAGGCTAAAAACTCAAGAAGAAAAGCCCCCAAAGAAAAAAACAACCACAGAGCACCAAAACACTCCTTAGGACCTAACAGACCGGTTAGGCTGCACAGACTGCCACGTCTACCCCTCTGCTGGAGAATGAGAAATACTGGCTGGTTGGCGTTCTGCACAGGACAAATAGACAGGGGCCCTTTTACTAAGCTGTGCTACGTTGTACGCGTGTGCAGCGCACGCCCAAATGAGACTACTGTCAGGCCACCACAGCGGTAATTTCAGATTTGGTGCATGCCCACAACGCGTGGATGAATTATTTCCACCTATGCACCGCTTCCGGCGGTAATCGGCACTTGGCGCACGCCGAATGGTCAACACGTGTGTAGTGCGTGAACCCTTACTGCTAGATCAATGGGTGGCGTTAAGGGCTCAGGCCAGTTTTAAGATGAGCACTGGTTTTATTTTTTACTGCAGGCCCTTTTCCCGTCCCAGTAAATAAAAGCCCTTTTTTGCAGACACAGTAAAAACTGGCCCAGCACATGCCCAAAACACGTGCCTACACTACCACAGGCCACGTTTTACCGCGGCTTAGTAAAAGGGCCCTAGTGTTCAAAGACAGCAAATAAAGTTAAAAAAACAAAAAACACATTACAAAAACCTGTGGGTGAAATATCAGCAGAGTCAAGTACTATACCTAGATAACAGATTTGATGCTGAATTGGAATAGGTTCAAGAAAGGAGGGTAAAGACAAAAATGCAGCTGATCAGTAGGTACCACCATCATCTCAGTCTTTTAGGCCATTCTGACCACACTGTGCTGAGATCTCACTAAAATGCTCAACTATCTGTGACTGATGACAACCATAAGACTGACAAACAATACTCTGTCACAAAATATCACATAAAGACGACAAATAGATGTCAAATAATACAGCAGAAAACACAGAACCCCCCCAGAGACCCAACCCCCCATACTAAACCACTGCAACTCTCCCTGGGGAAAAATGGAGACAACCTTCCAACAAGAAGGAAAACCATACTAAAACTGTTCCCCCGCAGGCAGAAGTAGGCCAGATGCCTTCAAGGGAAGAGCAGATGGAGAGTGAAGATTGCTAACTATCCCTGACAACTACTAAGCAAGTTGCAAATACAGTATAGACAAAAAACACACTTTGAAATGTCTGTATACAAATCCTAGAAGCCTGAAAAATTAAGATGGGAGAGTTAGAGTTTGTTGCCCTAAATGAAAAGACTAATATAATAGGCATATAAGGGTAGAAATTACATCATCATGACAGAGTGGATTAAACTGGAGGGAGTTAGTGCTATATGTTATGTTTCAACAATTTTACTGATGATTCAACAGAATTAAACAGTCAATAGGCACAATATGCAAAAAAAAAAAATTTGACACCGCAATCTGAATAAACTTAATAAAAATAAGATAATCGTGTTGTCTTCAAAGTTTTAACAATTTGTTCTTCCCACCCTGCCCATCCCCAGACCCCACCCCACCCGCAAGGTTTTAGCTTGTAATTCAATGGTCTTGACTGATGAAAATTGCAATAGATACAAATGAAATTCCACGTAAACAAGATACTATCCCCTTAACTTAGAGCTCCCCCATTCCACACCTAGGCCTTTTATCACCCAGTAAATCTTTAATAATTTGAACACCTCAGTAGTAGTTATTCCCTAATTTTGTCTGCTGTACGGGAAGAAAGAGGGAAGAGCAATCCCATCGAAATATCGTGCTATATCCAGCTTGTGAATCTAAAAGTCCCTTTGGTATAGAATTTATGTTTCAAAAGTTTTTTATGAATGACCACTCTCAAACACATATATGCAAACTTATCCAGGTTTACAAATGTTCACAACTATAACTGTACACAATAAAAATCCACCAAAAATTCCTGCCATCAAGCTTTTCACAAGCTTTATTTAAAACTTCCCCTATCCCTCCTTATGTACCAAACCCACTAACCTTAACCCCAAAGCTGACATCACAAAACAAGACGTCTTACTAAAACCCACATCCAATCAACCCTATCCCCCCCAACATCCATGGATAACTGCACCTTTACAAAGAATTGAGCACAAAACTACGTGCCCTTGGGGACAAAGATTGTATGTACGGGCCCCAAATTGACAAAAAAAAACTCTCTCTCCTTCGGGGGGATATCTCCACCATCCTACACTCCAATAACAAAAGTTCATGTGGTTTATTGCGCCAATGCCAAAATTCTGGCGGTGATGCACTCTTCCACGCCCCAAGAATGAGACGCTTGCCCAAAATACAGGCCTTGAGTATCAATAGTTGAGACCCTTATTGCCTACCACAAATAATTTATATTTATCTAAAATTATTCCCAACGAGATATAGGAGATTTTCATCCCATTGCCTCCAAAAACCCATCAGTCTAGACCAGAAGATCTCTATCCTCGGACACTCCCATAGAAAGTGAAAGAATGAACCCATCTGACTGCCACATTTCAAGCACAGGGGGTCCGCCACCCCTCCCATATTGAAAATTTGAACTTTTGCCACATACGCTTTATGCAAAATATGAAATTGGCATTCATGTTATGTCCGCATTTACCGACAATGTGAGCACTTCGGCCGATAGCTGATCAAAATCTAAAACAAGATCCGGCCTCCCTAAATCTAGAGCCCACCGACGCCTGTTCTCTTTATTCTTGCGAGGAGCTATTCTCGTAAGCGCCTTATATAATCCGGAGACTGAAAGACGGTCTCCCATGACCATACCAAAGAAATCCCTCACTCGTTTGCCGTGTCTAGCTCCCAATGCCTCGCCCCCTAGCTCACGAATATAATGAGCTAACTGGTTATGAGCAAAGATATTACCAGAATCAATATCCACCCCTAGGGCCCCAAGATTCAACATCGATCCGTTCGCAGTCAGAACATGTTCTAATCTAGTGATACCCAGTGGCGTACCAAGGGAGGGGCGGTGGGGGCAGTCCGCCCCAGGTGTCAGCAGGTGGGGGGTGCTCCGCCCCCGCTGCTCCCACCCAAAAGGCCGCTGGCGCTGCAGTCCCCACCTGCCTACCAGCTCCGTCGACAGATGATAGCCCTCTTCTCCTGCCACCACCCTGCCTTTAAAAAAATTCTATAAAGCGGCCTTGCATCTGCCCTGCATGTAAAAGAAGCAAATCACCTCATTGTCGTCGGGCCTTCCCTCACTGTGTCCTGCTCTTATCTGAGGTAACTTCCTATATCCGCGAGGGCGGGACACAGTGAGGGAAGGCCCAACGACGAGGTGATTTGCTTCTTTTACAAGCAGGGCAGACGCGAGGTGCTGTCTGTGATGCCGCTTCACAGATTTTTTTTTAAAGGCAGGGTGGTGGCAGAAGAGGACTATCCTATGCTGACGGAGCTGGTAGGTAGCTAGGGTCGGGGGGGGGGGTGCTCAGATGGGAGAAGGGGGCTGGAACTGGGGTCTGAGAAGGGGCCAGGAGGGAAAATGGGGGCCATGCCTGGGTCTGGTGGGGAAATGGGGCATGCCTGGGGCAGGTGGGAGAATGTGTCTGTAGCTGAAAAGGGGGGGTAGGTAGGTTAAAGGGGCTGAAAAGGAGACAGGGATAAGTGGCTGGGGCTGAAGCTGAAGCTTGGGACTGGTGAGAGAAAGGGGCTGGAGTTGAAACTGGGGGCTGAAAAGGGGACAGGGAGAAGTGGCTGGGGCTGAAGCTCGGGACCAGTGGGAGAAAAGGGCTGGGGCTGAAACGAGGGGGCAGGTGGGATAAGGGGGCTGGAACGGGGCTGAAATAAAGGGGCAAAGAGAGAGAGGGGGGACAGACCCTGGATGAATTGGAGAGGGAGGGCAAATGGTGGATTGAAGGGGCAGAGAGAAAGGGCAGACAGTGGATGGAAGGGATAGAAAGGGCAGGCAGTGAATGGAACGGGGAGAGAGAAAGGGCAGACGGGTGGATGGAAGGGGCAGGAAGAGAGGGCAGACATTGGATGGAGGGGGCAGTAGAGAGGGCAGACCCTGGATGGCAGAGAGAGAACGAAGACAGATGCTGGATGGAAGGAAGACAGTGAAAAGATGATGAGGAAAGCAGAAACCAGAGACAACAAATTGTAAATAAAATATATATTTTTATTTTTTTGCTTTAGGATAAAGTAGTATTGTAGCTGTGTTAATACATGTTTATAATAGAACATGTAAATAAGGTAATCTTTTTATTGGACTAATTTTAATCCATTTTGATTAACTTTCGGAGAACAAAACCCCCTTCCTCAGGTCAGAATAGATTCTGTAACAGCACTATACTGTATTGACCTGAGGAAGGATGTTTTGGCCTCTGAAAACTAAATGTATTAGTCCAAGAAAATGGTATTTTATTTTCTATATTTGTTTTATTTCTATTTGTTAATTTGTTAAGTGGTGATTGGTATTTGTTAGTTTTTTTTAATTTACAACTGCTGTCTTTATATTTTAACAGTACTAGAGGACGTTTTCTGTTTCTGTGGTGTTGCACTGTATGCAGAGTCTGGCATCTTGGGGGTTCAGTTTAATTTTTGTCTAAATAGAAAGTTTATGATTACTTATTCTATAGTGGATTAGGGTGTATCTGTGTTTGTGAAAAAGACATGGCTTTCAGTTGCCATTGACTGTGCAGGATTGACGATCTGTACTATTCTGTCTGGTTTCGTTTACAATAGGTGAATTGATGTTCTAGTTCTCACTGTAGTGTTTAAGATGCTTTCCTTTTTCTTGTGTGACTAGTAGAAATGACTGTTTATGGTATGGTAGAATTGCTCTATAGGTCCTGAGTGTTTTGTATTCTCGGTATGCCTAGTACTGGATTTTGGAGGGGGGTGTTAAAAAATGACCAGCCCCGGGAGTCAACTACCCTAGGTACGCCACTGGTGATACCCATGCCCCCCCCCCCCCCCATCTTCGAAACACAGGGTTGTCCATACCTGGGGAAAACAATAAATTACCCTGAATGGGCATCAAATCACAGACTTCCAACGTTACACTCCAGTATCTATTCAAGTCCTTCCAAACCTCCCTCAAGGAACGTAGCAAGACACTTGCTCTAAAAGAGGAAGGTATCCTCCAACTAGGAACCTGCAGTAAATAGGTCTGTAAGACCCCGGATCCTCCGGGGACCTCCCAGGCTTCAGAAGTACAATCATTTGAGCAACTTTAAATGATTCCAGCATGGTCCCAGTCTCCCCCATTGAATTAAAAAGATTTAATAATGGAGTCTTCAACTGATCGCAAAACAATTTATAGAATTCCACACTAAGGCCATCGGGGCCTGGCGCCCTATGGAGCTTACTTTGTTGGAGTGCCAGCAATAAATCTCCCTCTGTAATGGGAGCATTAAGAAATTCTCTTTGCGAGGATGTAATCTTGGGTAAGGATAGCTTATCTAAGTACAAATTACTGTGTAGCATAATATCTGTAGATTCTTGATAAAATTGTTCGTAATATTTCCCAAAACCACCGCTATCTCAGTAGCTGAGCGTACCCATCCCCCTCTGGAGTCTCGCAACTGCAATATCTTCGGTTGCCCCTTTCTTTTTTTTATTAGTCATGCCAACAAGGCCCCCGCCTTATTCCCGTGTTGGAACAGCTTATATCGATAATACAATTGGGATTTTCTCGTTCTTTGATGGAGCAGCTCATTCAATTCTTTCTGAGAAGTCAGAAGGACTTCCCTTGCCTCCACTGACCACTTGACCCCATATTGGAAGTGTTGCTTTCGGACCATCTTCTTCAACCGGAGAATCTTCTTATCTCTCACTTTACGAATACGGGCTCTATAAGAAATTATCTCCCCCCGCATCACTGCTTTTGCCGTTTCCCAAAAAAGACCATATTGGTGGGCATGAGCTCTATTATGAAACGCAAAATCCTTCCATCTTTCCCGGAGAAAAATGCCAAAATCTGCATCCCAGTAGTGCTGTATGTTAACAAGGAAATTGAGTGACACAGAGTAAAAATTCAGCAGGTAACTGATTGCAAAGTGGATATAGAGAGGTCAGAAAAAGTGAGAGATATAGGGAAGATTATAAAAATTAACAAAGGATGAGAGACAATAGATACTAAAAATGAAGAGAAGAGACAGAGCGACATGGGATAAGGGTGAGGGAGAATAAGAGAAAGAAATGAAAAAAAAAAAAGAACACGAAAGAAGAAAAGTAAAAATATGAAAAATAGAACAAACACATTATCTACACAACAAGAGTTAGAAATCAGAGGCTGTGATTATAACACCTGATTCTCACTATCCCTGGTCCACAGGAGGGAATCTTTCTTATAGGAAAAGTTTGTATCACCTCATTACTAGCTTTAATCGTAGCTTCATCGCATGCTTCAGGCAGTTCCTCACATCTGCCTGTTGTGGTCAGATTTCCTGTTTCCTCAGATCCCCGAGGCTCAGTTCTGAATCCTTTTTGCTCAAATTGGATTAAAATGTCAGGCCTGACATTGTAGAAACCTATTACAAGAAAAAGACAGCAAAATCAAACATATAAATTGCGAGTGACCGTACTCACCCGCAAATGCGCAGTAGAGACCAAACGTTCAAGGAGCAACACTCCAAACCCCGCCTCCACCAGCAGCTCCTGTTCCTGTACCGAACGTAATGCAGCCAATAGGGAGGGGAGGGGCGTGGAAATCGGAGGAGGACGTAATGCAGCCAATAGGGAGGGAAGGAGGGGGCGTGGAAATCGGAGGAGGACGTAATGCAGCCAATAGGGAAGGGAGGGGGCGTGGAAATCGAAGGAGGACGTAATGCAGCCAATAGGGAGGAGAGGGGGCGTGGAAAACGGAGGAGGACGTAATGCAGCCAATAGGGAGGGAAGGAGGGGGCGTGGAAAACGAAGCGTAATGCAGCCAATAGGGAAGGAGGGGGCGTGGAAATCGGAGGAGGACGTAATGCAGCAAATAGGGAGGGAAGGAGGGGGCGTGGAAATCGAAGGAGGACGTAATGCAGCCAATAGGGAGGGGAGGGGGCGTGGAAAACGAAGCGTAATGCAGCCAATAGGGAGGAGAGGGGGCGTGGAAAATGGAGGAGGACGTAATGCAGCCAATAGGGAGGGAAGGAGGGGGCGTGGAAATTGGAGGAGGACGTAATGCAGCCAATAGGGAGGGAAGGAGGGGGCATGGACATCGGTGGGGGAGGGAGGGAGGATGGAGAAGAGAACCACCATGTACAAGGGCACAGCAGGAACGACGAAGTGGCCGAGGCAACAAAAAAACCCGCAGCAGAAACCAAGCAGGGATCAAAAAACGTTCTGGGGCCAACAGAAAAAGGTAAACAGGTACATTCACTCACAGCACACACACACACAAGTTCTGCTTTGCAACATGAAGCAAAGACATAGCCATCCCGCCCCTTTGGCTCACTGAACAGCAGGAGTCAGCAGAAGGGGTGGAACCACAACATGTATGCGGGGAGGTGGGGAGGGAGACCGGCACACCACTGAAAAACGAGCCTGCCTTTCAAACTGCTCTAACAACTGCCTAAAAGGAGACACTGAACCTCCACTGCCACACAGCTCCAACAACTGCCTAAAAGGAGACACTGAACCTCCACTGCCACACAGCTCCAACAACTGACTACAAGGAGACACTGAACCTCCACTGCCACACAGCTCCGACAACTGACTACAAGGAGACACTGAACCTCCACTGCCACACAGCTCCGACAACTGACTACAAGGAGACACTGAACCTCCACTGCCACACAGCTCCGACAACTGACTACAAGGAGACACTGAACCTCCACTGACACACAGCTCCGACAACTGACTACAAGGAGACACTGAACCTCCACTGCCACACAGCTCCAACAACTGACTACAAGGAGACACTGAACCTCCACTGCCACACTGCTCCAACAACTGACTACAAGGAGACACTGAACCTCCACTGCCACAAAGCTCCAACAACTGACTACAAGGAGACACTGAACCTCCACTGCCACACAGATCCAACAACTGACTACAAGGAGACACTGAACCTCCACTGCCACACTGCTTCAACAACTGACTACAAGGAGACACTGAACCTTCACTGACACACAGCTCCAACAACTGACTACAAGGAGACACTGAACCTCCACTGCCAAACAGTTCCAACAACTGACTACAAGGAGACACTGAACCTGCACTGCCACACAGCTCCAACAACTGACTACAAGGAGACACTGAACCTCCACTGCCACACAGCTCCAACAACTGACTACAAGGAGACACTGAACCTCCACTGTCACACAGCTCCAACAACTGACTACAAGGAGACACTGAACCTCCACTGCCACACAGCTCCAACAACTGACTACAAGGCGACACTGAACCTCCACTGCCACACAGCTCCAACAACTGACTACAAGGAGACACTGAACCTCCACTGCCACACAGCTCCAACAACTGACTACAAGGCGACACTGAACCTCCACTGCCACACAGCTCCAACAACTGACTACAAGGAGACACTGAACCTGCACTGCCACACAGCTCCGACAACCGACTACAAGGAGACACTGAACCTGCACTGCCACACAGCTCCGACAACCGACTACAAGGAGACACTGAACCTCCACTGCCACAGAGATCCAACAACTGACTACAAGGAGACACTGAACCTCCACTGCCACACTGCTCCAACAACTGACTACAAGGAGACACTGAACCTCCACTGCCACAAAGCTCCAACAACTGACTACAAGGAGACACTGAACCTCCACTGCCACACAGATCCAACAACTGACTACAAGGAGACACTGAACCTCCACTGCCACACTGCATCAACAACTGACTACAAGGAGACACTGAACCTCCACTGCCACACAGCTCCAACAACTGACTACAAGGAGACACTGAACCTGCACTGCCAAACAGCTCCAACAACTGACTACAAGGAGACACTGAACCTGCACTGCCACACAGCTCCGACAACTGACTACAAGGAGACACTGAACCTGCACTGCCACACAGCTCCGAAAACTGACTACAAGGAGACACTGAACCTGCACTGCCACACAGCTCCGAAAACGGACTACAAGGAGACACTGAACCTGCACTGCCACACAGCTCGGACAACCGACTACAAGGAGACACTGAACCTGCACTGCCACACAGCTCCGACAACCGACTACAAGGAGACACTGAACCTCCACTGCCACACAGATCCAACAACTGACTACAAGGAGACACTGAACCTCCACTGCCACAAAGCTCCAACAACTGACTACAAGGAGACACTGAACCTCCACTGCCACACAGATCCAACAACTGACTACAAGGAGACACTGAACCTCCACTGCCACACTGCTTCAACAACTGACTACAAGGAGACACTGAACCTCCACTGCCACACAGCTCCAACAACTGACTACAAGGAGACACTGAACCTCCACTGCCACACAGCTCCGAAAACTGACTACAAGGAGACACTGAACCTGCACTGCCACACAGCTCCGACAACTGACTACAAGGAGACACTGAACCTCCACTGCCACACAGCTCCAACAACTGACTACAAGGAGACACTGAACCTGCACTGCCACACAGCTCCGACAACTGACTACAAGGAGACACTGAACCTCCACTGACACACAGCTCCGACAACTGACTACAAGGAGACACTGAACCTCCACTGACACACAGCTCCGACAACTGACTACAAGGAGACACTGAACCTCCACTGCCACACAGCTCCAACAACTGACTACAAGGAGACACTGAACCTCCACTGCCACACTGCTCCAACAACTGACTACAAGGAGACACTGAACCTCCACTGCCACAAAGCTCCAACAACTGACTACAAGGAGACACTGAACCTCCACTGCCACACAGATCCAACAACTGACTACAAGGAGACACTGAACCTCCACTGCCACACTGCTTCAACAACTGACTACAAGGAGACACTGAACCTCCACTGCCAAACAGCTCCAACAACTGACTACAAGGAGACACTGAACCTGCACTGCCACACAGCTCCAACAACTGACTACAAGGAGACACTGAACCTCCACTGCCACACAGCTCCAACAACTGACTACAAGGAGACACTGAACCTCCACTGTCACACAGCTCCAACAACTGACTACAAGGAGACACTGAACCTCCACTGCCACACAGCTCCAACAACTGACTACAAGGAGACACTGAACCTCCACTGCCACACAGCTCCAACAACTGACTACAAGGAGACACTGAACCTCCACTGCCACACAGCTCCAACAACTGACTACAAGGCGACACTGAACCTCCACTGCCACACAGCTCCAACAACCGACTACAAGGAGACACTGAACCTGCACTGCCACACAGCTCCGACAACCGACTACAAGGAGACACTGAACCTGCACTGCCACACAGCTCCGACAACCGACTACAAGGAGACACTGAACCTCCACTGCCACACAGATCCAACAACTGACTACAAGGAGACACTGAACCTCCACTGCCACACTGCTCCAACAACTGACTACAAGGAGACACTGAACCTCCACTGCCACAAAGCTCCAACAACTGACTACAAGGAGACACTGAACCTCCACTGCCACACAGATCCAACAACTGACTACAAGGAGACACTGAACCTCCACTGCCACACTGCATCAACAACTGACTACAAGGAGACACTGAACCTCCACTGCCACACAGCTCCAACAACTGACTACAAGGAGACACTGAACCTGCACTGCCAAACAGCTCCAACAACTGACTACAAGGAGACACTGAACCTGCACTGCCACACAGCTCCGAAAACTGACTACAAGGAGACACTGAACCTGCACTGCCACACAGCTCCGAAAACTGACTACAAGGAGACACTGAACCTGCACTGCCACACAGCTCCGACAACTGACTACAAGGAGACACTGAACCTGCACTGCCACACAGCTCCGACAACTGACTACAAGGAGACACTGAACCTGCACTGCCACACAGCTCCGAAAACGGACTACAAGGAGACACTGAACCTGCACTGCCACACAGCTCGGACAACCGACTACAAGGAGACACTGAACCTGCACTGCCACACAGCTCCGACAACCGACTACAAGGAGACACTGAACCTCCACTGCCACACAGATCCAACAACTGACTACAAGGAGACACTGAACCTCCACTGCCACACAGCTCCGACAACCGACTACAAGGAGACACTGAACCTCCACTGCCACACAGATCCAACAACTGACTACAAGGAGACACTGAACCTCCACTGCCACAAAGCTCCAACAACTGACTACAAGGAGACACTGAACCTCCACTGCCACACAGATCCAACAACTGACTACAAGGAGACACTGAACCTCCACTGCCACACTGCTTCAACAACTGACTACAAGGAGACACTGAACCTCCACTGCCACACAGCTCCAACAACTGACTACAAGGAGACACTGAACCTCCACTGCCACACAGCTCCGAAAACTGACTACAAGGAGACACTGAACCTGCACTGCCACACAGCTCCGACAACTGACTACAAGGAGACACTGAACCTCCACTGCCACACAGCTCCAACAACTGACTACAAGGAGACACTGAACCTGCACTGCCACACAGCTCCGAAAACTGACTACAAGGAGACACTGAACCTGCACTGCCACACAGCTCCGACAACTGACTACAAGGAGACACTGAACCTCCACTGACACACAGCTCCAACAACGGACTACAAGGAGACACTGAACCTCCACTGACACACAGCTCCAACAACTGACTACAAGGAGACACTGAACCTCCACTGCCACACTGCTCCAACAACTGACTACAAGGAGACACTGAACCTCCACTGACACACAGCTCCAACAACTGACTACAAGGAGACACTGAACCTCCACTGACACACAGCTCCAACAACTGACTACAAGGAGACACTGAACCTCCACTGACACACAGCTCCAACAACTGACTACAAGGAGACACTGAACCTCCACTGCCACAAAGCTCCAACAACTGACTACAAGGAGACACTGAACCTCCACTGCCACACAGATCCAACAACTGACTACAAGGAGACACTGAACCTCCACTGCCACACTGCTTCAACAACTGACTACAAAGAGACACTGAACCTCCACTGCCACAAAGCTCCAACAACTGACTACAAGGAGACACTGAACCTGCACTGCCACACAGCTCCGAAAACTGACTACAAGGAGACACTGAACCTGCACTGCCACACAGCTCCGACAACCGACTACAAGGAGACACTGAACCTGTACTGCCACACAGCTCCGACAACCGACTACAAGGAGACACTGAACCTGCACTGCCACACAGCTCCGACAACCGACTACAAGGAGACACTGAACCTGCACTGCCACACAGCTCCGACAACCGACTACAAGGAGACACTGAACCTCCACTGCCACACAGCTGCGACAACTGACTACAAGGAGACACTGAACCTCCACTGCCACACAGCTCCCACAACTGACTACAAGGAGACACTGAACCTCCACTGCCACACAGATCCAACAACTGACTACAAGGAGACACTGAACCTCCACTGCCACACAGCTCCAACAACTGACTACAAGGAGACACTGAACCTCCACTGCCACCCTGCTCCAACAACTGACTACAAAGAGACACTGAACCTCCACTGCCACAAAGCTCCAACAACTGACTACAAGGAGACACTGAACCTCCACTGCCACACAGATCCAACAACTGACTACAAGGAGACACTGAACCTCCACTGCCACACAGCTCCAACAACTGACTACAAGGAGACACTGAACCTCCACTGACACACAGCTCCAACAACTGACTACAAGGAGACACTGAACCTTCACTGCCACACAGCTCCAACAACTGACTACAAGGAGACACTGAACCTCCACTGACACACAGCTCCAACAACTGACTACAAGGAGACACTGAACCTCCAATGAGACAGGGAGTACTAACAGCTCACAAGCACTCTCTCTCACTCACTCACTCACTCACACACTCTCATTCACTCACACACACAGAGACACCCAAGCACACACACACTAGCTGCTCACTTTCACACTCACTGTCTCTTTGGGAGGGCAGGGAACAGAGGACGGTGGCTTGACATGGGGTGAGAAAAGAGGACAGAGGAGGGTTGCTGGACATGGGGGGAGGACAAGGAACAGAGCAGACGTGCTGCACATGGAGGTGAAATTAAAAAAACTCGCCCGTTTTAACGGGCTTAACGGCTAGTATATATATATTTTAAAGTTATCACAGAATTATTCACAGGCACCTTCACTGGTACAGAATTAAAAAAAAGAGGGGTCCTGCTGTACTGATCATCATCAAATATGTATTCTAGAAATACCCCAATACTTTCATGCTGTGGTGAGCAACTCCTTTCTCAACAGCTACAAACAGATGTGTTATACACACTAATACTGCATAAATATAATGGAAATGTCTGTCATCACGAGTTTTGTTGGTGATTCGATTATTAGGCATGTAGATAGCTGGGTGGCTGGTGGACGTGAGGATCGCCTGGTCACTTGCCTGCCTGGTGCGAAAGGTGACAGATCTCACGTGTCACCTAGATAGGATTTTAGATAGTGCTGGGGAGGAGCCGGCTGTTTTGGTACATCTGGGTACCAATGACATAGGAAAATGTGGAAGAGAGGTTCTGGAAGCCAAATTTAGGCTCTTAGGTAGAAAGCTCAAATCCAGAATCTCTAGGGTAGCATTTCTGAAGTGCTACCCGTTCCACGCGCAGGGCCGAAGAGACAGGCAAAGCTCCGGAGTCTCAATGTGTGGATGAGACGATGGTGCAGGGAGGAGGGTTTTAGATTTGTTAGGAACCGGGCAACATTCTAGGGAAGGGGAAGCCTATTCCGAAAGGATGGGCTCCACCTTAATCAGGGTGGGACCAGGCTGCTGGCATTGGCGTTTAAAAAGGAGATAGAGCAGCTTTTAAACTAGAAACTGGGGGAAGGCCGACGGTCGCTCAAATGCGCATGGTTCAGGATAAGGTATCTTTCAAAGATATCACCAAAACAGGGAAGATAGGGTATCCCGATAGTCAGGTTGCAAAAAAGCCCACAGTAGATCAGGTGTCCTTAAATAAAAATAAAAATCAGACAAAAGATTGCAAATTAATACTGTCAAGTACTGAGAATGATAAATAGGAACAACAAACATAATTTTAAATGTCTATATGTGAATACCAGAAGCCTAAGAAATAAGATGGGAGAGTTAGAATATATTGCACTAAATGAAAAATAGGAATCTCTGAGACCTGGTGGAAGGAGGATTAACAGTGGGACACTCTCATACTGGGGTACAAATTATATCGTAGCGATAGGGTGGATTGAATTGGTGAAGGGGTAGAACTGTATGTTAAGGAGGGCCTTGAATCAAACAGATTGAAAATTCTGCAGGAAACAAAATACATCTTGGAATCCCTATGGACTGAAATTCCATGTGTAAAGGGGAAAAGGATAGCGATAGGAATGTACTACCGTCCGCCTGGCCAGGATGAACAGACAGATGTAGAAATGCTATCGGAAATTAGGGAAGCTAACTAGCTGGGAAACACAATAATAATGGGTGATTTCAATTACCACAATTCTTAAAGATTCTACATTAACAATAGTGTTCAAGGGTGACTATAGACGACCAAATATGAAAGATGGTGGAGCAAAAGGACCTCAGTGGAAACCGGACACTCCTCTTTTTAAAGGACGCACCTTTCAGTTAGAGAGGGGACCTCTTTAATCATCAGTCTTAAAAAAACTCCACTTAAATTTCTTTCATATTGCATATGTCATGACACCCTTTCAAACACTCATAAATGAAGACACTGCTGTTTAAATACAACGTACCGCCAAAACCGTTACTTATCTTGGATGATGAAATAAGCGTAACCTTCTTCCACGTATCTGTGCAGACTCTTAATTCCTTCCTGCACTCGTTTCAATTCTATTTCAACTTAGATGCCAGTTGACACATTGGAGACACGTTAGTCACTTGGAGGTGCTTAAAGATCATTTTCCCCTGACGCAGCCAGTTTGTGGCGAAACAGGGCTTCCCTGTCGGGAATTGAAACGAGTGCAGGAAGGAATTAAGAGTCTGCACGGATATTTCACCATCCAAGATAAGTAACGGCTTTGGCGTTATGTTGTATTTAAACAGCAGTGTCTTCATTTTCCCGAACCATGCTCAAAAGTGCATGGTTCGGGAAAAGGTATCTTGCAAAGATACCTCACAAACAGGGAAGATAGGGTTTCTGGATAGTGAGGTTGCACAACAGACCGTGGTAGGCCAGGTGCCCTTAAATACAACTAAAGATCAGACAAAAGATGTCAAATCAATAGTGTCAAGTACTAAGCATCATGCAAATAAGAACAACAAACATACTCTGAAATGTCTATATGCAAATGCTAGGAGTCTAAGAAATAAGATGGGAGAGTTGGAATATATTGCACTAAATGAAAAATTGGATATAATAGGCATTACTGAGACCTGGTGGAGGGAGGATAACCAGTGGGACACTGTCATACCGGGTTGCAAAGTATATCGTAGTGATAGGGTGGACCGGACTGGTGGAGGGGTAGCATCAGTGCTTTTTTTGTAGAAAAAAAGGTGCCGGTACTCATTGTGGGCGGGGTCACCACACATGACACCGCCCCTATTATAGCCACACCCACATTAGTCACACCCCTTATACCAGCCATGGCGCATATAAACAGACATCATTGAAAATATTAAACTAGTATAGGAGAAAAAATAATGTGATTTCTTTTCATTATAAATAATTTCTGTAAGCTGTTACAGCTCCAGTATACCCAGTGCAAAATAAGACAAATTCCAAACACTAAAATGAAAATAAAATTATTTTTTCTACCTTTGTTGTCTGGTGACTTTGTTTTTCTATCCATATTGGTCCCAGTCTCTGATTCTGCTGCTGTCTGTTCTCTTAACTCCATTTCCAGGGCTTCCTATCCATTTATTTTTTTACTTTCTTCCTTTCTTCTTCTTTTGTTGCCCTGCATCCATAAGTAAAAGCTGGGTCCTCCTCCATGGAATTGACTGGAGGAGGTATAACATGGATCCAGCTTTTGCCTATTTTCTCCATCCATGTGCAGTTTTTCTCCTCTTCCCTTTCCCTCATCTCCATCCATGTGCATCTTCTTTTTTCTTTCCTCCCCTCCATTCATGTCCAGCACTTCTCCTCTGTCCTCCCCTCCATCCATGTCCAGCATTTCTCATCTCTCTTCCCTCCTCTGTATCCATATAAAGCAATAATTCTCTCTCCCCTCTCCTCCATCCAAGTCAGCATTTCTCCTCTCTCCTAGCCAACTCCTCCATCCATCCATGTCCAGCAATTCTCCTCTATCTCCTGCTCTCCTCTCCATCCATTTCTAGCATTTCTCCTCTCTCCCCTCTCATCCATGTCCAGCAATTCTCTCTTCCCTGTCCTCCCCTCCCTGTCCAGCGATTCTCCTCTCTCCCCTCCATGTCCAGCAATTCTCTCTTCCCTGTCCTCCCCTCCCCATCCAGCGATTCTCCTCTCTCCCCTCCATGTCCAGCAATTCTCTCTTCCCTGCCCTCCCATCCCATGTCCAGCAATTCTCTCTCCCCTGCCCTTCCCTCCCATCCCATGTCCAGCAATTCTCTCTCCCTTGCCCTTCCCTCCCATGTCCAGCAATTCTCTCTTCCCTGCCCTTCCCATGTCCAGCAATTCTCTCTCCCCTGCCCTTCCCATGTCCAGCAATTCTCTCTCCCCTGCCCTTCCCTCCCATCCCATGTCCAGCAATTCTCTCTCTCTTGCCCTTCCCTCCCATCCCATCAATTCTCTCTCCCCTGCCCTTCCCTCCCATCCCATGTCCAGCAATTCTCTCTCCCCTGCCCTTCCCATGTCCAGCAATTCTCTCTCCCCTGCCCTTCCCTCCCATGTCCAGCAATTCTCTCCCCTGCCCTTCCCATGTCCAGCAATTCTCTCTCCCTTGCCCTTCCCTCCCATCCCATCCCATGTCCAACAATTCTCTCTCCCCTGCCCTTCCCTCCCATCCCATGTCCAGCAATTCTCTCTCCCCTGCCCTTCCCATGTCCAGCAATTCTCTCTCCCTTGCCCTTCCCTCTCATCCCATGTCCAGCAATTCTCTCTCCCTTGCCCTTCCCATGTCCAGCAATTCTCTCTCCCCTGCCCTTCCCTCCCATCCCATGTCCAGCAATTCTCTCTCTCTTGCCCTTCCCTCCCATCCCAT
Organism: Microcaecilia unicolor; assembly: GCF_901765095.1. Lineage (NCBI taxonomy): Eukaryota > Metazoa > Chordata > Amphibia > Gymnophiona > Siphonopidae > Microcaecilia > Microcaecilia unicolor. The sequence continues at coordinate 31,880 of NW_021963723.1, read as the reverse complement.
AAATTCTCTCTCCCCTGCCCTTCCCTCCCATCCCATGTCCAGCAATTCTCTCTCCCCTGCCCTTCCCATGTCCAGCAATTCTCTCTCCCCTGCCCTTCCCTCCCATGTCCAGCAATTCTCTCCCCTGCCCTTCCTATGTCCAGCAATTCTCTCTCCCTTGCCCTTCCCTCCCATCCCATCCCATGTCCAGCAATTCTCTCTCCCCTGCCCTTCCCTCCTATCCCATGTCCAGCAATTCTCTCTCCCCTGCCCTTCCCATGTCCAGCAATTCTCTCTCCCTTGCCCTTCCCTCTCATCCCATGTCCAGCAATTCTCTCTCCCCTGCCCTTCCCTCCCATTATTTCCAGCGATTCTCTGCCTCTCCCCTGCCCTCCCATCGACGTGCGATTTTTCCGTCCCTCCCCTGCCCTCACCTCTCCCATATCCAGCGATTCTTCGTCTCCCAGCGTCCTCCTTCACTGCCTGCCAGCCAGCGTCGGATGCAGAAGTGAACGGTGCAGGCAGCGATTGGCTGGCAGCGTCGTAGCTTCCCTCTGCAAGTCCCACCTACAACTTCCTATTTACACATAGGCGGGACTTGCAGAGGGAAGCTACGACGCTGCCAGCCAATCGCTGCCTGCACCGTTCGCTTCTGACTCCGACGCTGGCTGGCAGGCAGTGAAGGAGGACGCTGGGGGACGAAGAATCGCTGGATATGGGAGAGGTGAGGGCAGGGTAGGGACGGAAAAATCGCTGCACGTCGATGGGAGGGCAGGAGAGAGGCGGAGAATCGCTGGAAATAATGGGAGGGGAGGAGGAGAAAAAGGTGCCGTACCGTTGCGTACCGGCACAAAAAAAGCACTGGGTAGCATTGTATGTTAACGAGAGCCTTGACTCAGATAGATTACAAATTCAGCAGGACACAAATCACACCTTTGAATCACTGTGGGTTGAAATTCCATGTATAAAAGGGAAAAAAATGGTGATAGGAGTGTACTACCATCCGCCTCGCCAGGATGAGCAGGTAGACACAGAAATGATAAAAGAAATCAGAGACGTGAACAAAATGGGCAATGTGATAATAATGGGTGACTTCAATTATCCAAATATAGACTGGGTAAATGTAACATCGGGACACGCTACAGAGATACAATTCCTTGATGAAATCAAGGACAGCTTTATGGAGCAACTGGTGCAGGAGCCGACGAGAGAAGAAAAAATTCTAGACTTGGTCCTTAGTGGAGCGCATGATCTGGACGTTATGGTACTGGGGCCGCTTGATAACAGTGACCATAATATGATCAGTTTTGACATCGACCTTGAAGTAACTGTACACAGAAAGTCAAATACGTTAGCGTTTAACTTTAAAAAAGGAGACTATGATAAAATGAGAAGAACGGTAAAAAAAAAAAAAACTTAGGGGGGCAACTGAGAGAGTAAAAACTATACAACAGGCGTGGACGCTGTTCAAAAATACCATCCTGGAGGCCAAGGCCATACATATTCCGCGAATTAGAAAAGAAAGACGGAAGTCCAAAAGACACCCGGCCTGGTTGAAAAGTGAGGTGAAGGAAGCTATTAGGGCTAAAAGAAACGCCTTCAGAAAATGGAAGAAGGAACCGTCTGAAAAAAACAAGAAACAGCATAAGAAGTGTCAAAGCAAATGCAAGGCGCAGATTAAGAAGGCCAAGAGGGAGTATGAAAAAAAGATAGCATTAGAGGCAAAAAAACATAGTACAAATTTTTTTCGGTATATTAAAAGCAGGAAGCCGGCAAAAGAATCAGTTGGGCCGCTGGATGACCGAGGGATAAAAGGGACGATCAAGGAAGACAAAGATGTAGCGGAGAGACTGAATGAATTCTTTGCTTCGGTCTTCACCGAGGAAGATTTGGGTGGGATACCGGTGTCGGAAATGGTATTTCAAGCGGACGAGTCGGAGAAACTTACTGACTTCACGGTAAACCTGGAGGACGTAATGGGGCAGTTCGGCAAACTGAAGAGTAGCAAATCTCCTGGACCGGATGGTATTCATCCTAGAGTACTGATAGAACTGAAAAACGAGTTTGCGGAGCTACTGCTAGTGACATGCAACTTATCCTTAAAATCGAGCATGGTACCGGAAGATTGGAGGGTGGCCAATGTAACGCCCATTTTTAAAAAAGGCTCCAGGGGAGATCCGGGAAATTATAGACCCGTGAGTCTGACGTCGGTGCCGGGGAAAATGGTAGAGGCTATTATTAAAAACAAAATTACAGAGCACATCCGAGGACATGGATTACTGAGACCGAGTCAGCATGGCTTTTGTGTGGGGAAATCTTGCCTGACCAATTTACTTCAATTCTTTGAAGGAGTGAACAAACATGTGGACAAAGGGGAGTCGGTTGATATTGTGTATCTGGATTTTCAAAAGGCGTTTGACAAGGTACCTCATGAAAGGCTACAGAGGAAATTGGAGGGTCATGGGATAGGAGGAAATGTCCTATTGTGGATTAAAAACTGGTTGAAGGATAGGAAACAGAGAGTGGGGTTAAATGGGCAGTATTCACAATGGAGAAGGGTAGTTAGTGGGGTTCCTCAGGGGTCCGTGCTAGGACCGCTGCTTTTTAATATATTTATAAATGATTTAGAGATGGGAGTAACTAGCGAGGTAATTAAATTTGCTGATGACACAAAGTTATTCAAAGTCGTTAAATCACGACAGGATTGTGAAAAATTACAAGAGGACCTTACGAGACTGGGAGACTGGGCGGCTAAATGGCAGATGATGTTTAAAGTGAGCAAGTGCAAGGTGATGCATGTGGGAAAAAAGAACCCGAATTATAGCTACGTCATGCAAGGTTCCACGTTAGGAGTTACGGACCAAGAAAGGGATCTGGGTGTCGTTGTCGATAACACACTGAAACCTTCTGCTCAGTGTGCTGCTGCGGCTAAGAAAGCGAATAGAATGTTGGGTATTATTAGGAAAGGTATGGAAAACAGGTGTGAGGATGTTATAATGCCGTTGTATCGCTCCATGGTGCGACCGCACCTTGAGTATTGTGTTCAATTTTGGTCGCCGCATATCAAGAAAGATATAGTAGAATTGGAAAAGGTGCAGCGAAGGGCGACTAAAATGATAGCGGGGATGGGACGACTTCCCTATGAAGAAAGACTAAGGAGGCTAGGGCTTATACAGCTTGGAGAAGAGACGGCTGAGGGGAGACATGATAGAGGTATATAAAATAATGAGTGGAGTGGAACAGGTGGATGTGAAGCGTCTGTTCACGCTTTCCAAAAATACTAGGGGGCATGCGATGAAACTACAGTGTAGTAAATTTAAAACAAATCGGAGAAAATATTTCTTCACCCAACGTGTAATTAAACACTGGAATTCGTTGCCGGAGAAAGTGGTGAAGACGGTTAGCTTAGCAGAGTTTAAAAAGGGGTTGGACGGTTTCCTAAAGGACAAGTCCATAAACCGCTACTAAACGGACTTGGAAAAATCCAAAATTCCAGGAATAACATGTATAGAATGTTTGTACGTTTGGGAAGCTTGCCAGGTGCCCTTGGCCTGGATTGGCCGCTGTCGTGGACAGGATGCTGGGCTCGATGGACCCTTGGTCTTTTCCCAGTATGGCATTACTTATGTACTTATGTACTTATTTATGAGTGTTTGAATGGGTGTCATGACATATGCAATATGAAAGAAATTTAAGTGGAGTTTTTTTAAGACTGATGATTAAAGAGGTCCCCTCTCTAACTAAAAGGTGTGTCCTTTAAAAAGAGGAGTGTCCAGTTTCCACTGAGGTCTTTTTTCTCCACCATCTTTCATATTTGGTCGTCTATAGTCACCCTTGAACACTACTGTTAATGTAGAATTTAAGAATTGTGGTGATTATATTCTACATATTCCATAAGTTACAGTGATTTCAATTACCCCAATATTGACTGGGCAAATGTAACATCAGGGCATGTTAGGGAGGTAAAATTCCTTGACGAAATCAACGACTCCTTTATGGAGCAGCTGGTACAGGAGCCAACAAGAGGAGGAAAAATTCTAGACCCAGTCCTTAGTGGAGCGCATGATCTGGTGCGGGAGTTAATGGTGATGGGGCCACTTGATAACAGTGATCATAATATGATCAGGTTTGATATTAGCTTTGGAGTAAGTATAAACAGGAAATCCAAAACGTTAGTGTTTAACTTTCAAAAAGGAGACTATGATAAAATGAGAAGAAGAGTGAAAAAAAAACTTAGAGAAGTGGCTGTGAGGGTCAAAAATTTACATCAGACGTGGATGCTGTTCAAAAATAAATACCATCCTGGAAGCCCAGGTCAAATATATTCCACGTTTTAAAAATGGAGGACGGAAGACCAAACGACAGCTGGCATGGTTAAAAAGTGAGGTATAGGAAGCCATTAGAACTAAAAGAAAATCCTTCAGAAAATGGAAGAAGGAACCGACTGAAAATAATAAGAAACAGCATAAGGAATGTCGAGTCAAATGCAAAGCGCTGATAAGGAAGGCAAAGAGGGACTTTGAAAAAAAGATTGCGTTGGGAGGCAAAAACACATACTAAAATTTTTTTTTAGGTGTATTAAAAGCAAGAAGCCAGCAAAAGAATCATTTGGACTCTAGATGACCGAGGGGTAAAAGGGGCGATCAGGGAAGATAAAGCCATAGTGGAGAGATTAAATGAATTCTTTGCTTCGGTCTACACCAAGAAAGATTTGGTCGAGTTACCCTGTCAGAAATGCTATTCAAAGCTGACGAGACGGAGAAACTGAATGAAATCTCTATAAACCTGGAGGATGTAATGGGGCAATTTGACAAACTGAAGAGTAGCAAATCTCCTGGACCGGATGGTATTCATCCCAGAATACTGACAGAATTGAAAAATGAACTGGCGGAACTATTGTTAGTAATATGTAATTTATCTTTAAAACTGAGTGTGGTACCAGAAGATTGGAGGGTAGCCCATGTAACACCGATATTTAAAAAAGGTTCCAGAGGAGATCTGGGAAATTATAGACCAGTGAGCCTAACGTCATGCCAGTCAAAATGGTAGAGACTATTATAAAGGACAAAATTACAGAGCATATTCAAAAGCATGGATTAATAAGACAAAGCCAACATGATTTAGTGAAGGGAAATCTTGCCTCACCAATCTATTACATTTCTTTGAAGGGGTGAACAAACATGTGGATAAAGACGAGCCGGTTGATATTGTGTATCTGGATTTTCAAAAGGCGTTTGACAAAGTACCTCATGAAAGACTCGAGGAAAATGGAGAGTCATGGGATAGGAGGAAGTGTCCTATTGTGGATTAAAAACTGGTTAAAGGATAGAAAACTAAGAGTAGGGTTAAATGGTCAGTATTCTCAATGGAGAAGGGTAGATAGTGGGGTTCCTCAGGGGTCTGTGCTGAGACCGCTGCTTTTTAACATATTTATAAATGATGGGAGTAACTAGTGAGATAATTAAATTTGCTGATGACACAAAGTTATTCAAAGTTGTTAAATCGCCAAGGATTGTGAAAAATTCCAAGAGGACCTTACGAGACTGGGAGACTGGGCGTCTAAATGGTAAATAATGTTTAACGTGAGCAAGTGCAAAGTGATGCATGTGGGAAAGAGGAACCCGAACTATAGCTACGTAATGCAAGGTTCCACGTTAGGAGTCACCGACCAAGAAAGGAATCTCGGAGTCATTGTTGATGATACGTTGAAACCCTCTGCTCATTGTTCTGTGCCGGCTAAGAAAGCAAAGGAGAAATTAGACCTTACCTGCTAATTTGCTTTCCTTTAATCCCTCCGGACCAGCCCAGGATTGGACTGATGGGTTGTGCATGCCTTCCAGAAGGTGGAGATTGAGAACAAGCTCTGACTCTAGAGAGCCAATAAGAGCCCTGGCCAAGTGACCCTAGCCTCAGTATTTGAATAACAAAGCAGAAAGAAGAATACAGTCTGTGCCCCGAGGAATTCAAGCAGCCAGGAAGCACTAGAGAAAAACATGCTTAAACAAAGGCTCAACAACAACTCTCACCAGAGCAGCGGTATGACCTTACCATAACGGCTTACCGAAAACCCTCACCAGAGCATCGGTATGGCCTTACTGAAATGGCTCACTGGCAACCCTCACCAGAGCAGCGGTATGGCATTAAATAAAACATGCATATACACGTTTGTTTGTGTTTTTCTTTTCTTTTTTTTTTAATATACTAACTAGCAAATAACAGCTCTGTAAACAATTGAACCTCTGAAACAGGAACTTAGAACATAGACAGAAAGACAGAATACGGGAGGGGACCTGGGCCGGTCCGGAGGGATTAAAGGAAAGCAAATTAGCAGGTAAGGTCTAATTTCTCCTTCCTTAGCATCCCTCTGGCCCGGCCCAGGATTGGACTGATGGGACGTAACAAAGCAGTAGTCCTACGGGAGGGACCCCAGCAAACCCGCTGTGAGTACGCGCGATGCAAAGACCGCCTCCTGCCGACACTGAACATCAAGCCTGTAGTGCTTAGAAAAAGAATGCAGAGAGGACCAAGTCGCCGCCTTACAAATCTCCGCAGGAGGCACCAAGGAACACTCCACCCACGACGCAGCCTGCCCTCATGTAGAATGAGCTTTCACCGCCTCCGGAGCTGCTTTACCCGCTAAAAGGTAAGCTGAAGCTATCATTTCCTTGATCCACCTAGATAAGGTGGGTTTAAAGGCTGCCAGACCTTTGCGGTGGCCAACAACAAGAATAAACAGACGATCCTTGCGGCGAAAGACCTCAGTGACTGAAAGATATAATTTCAGGACTCTCTTGAGATCTAGGGTACGCAACTTACGCTGCTCCTGCATACCTGAATCCGATCCCAGAACAGGAAGGAAAACTGACTGGGACAAATGAAAACGAGAAAGTACCTTAGGCAAAAAGGAAGGAACCGGACTGTCAGGTTCTCAGGGTCAGAGCCCACGGGGACAGGCTCTGGAGCAAACGTGAGCTCTTGGTCTGCTGCCGAGGAGCAACAGCAGCAGGCAAAAACCCCCAACCAACATTGGGCTAGCACACCGGCACCGGCAAGGACTGCAGGCACCGCCCAGCGAGCCAGAACACGTGGACTGGAACCCCTTGGACTGGAACACACTGGACGGGAACACATTGGACTGGAGTACACCAGACTGGAACACACTGGACGGGAACACACTGGACAGGAACACACCAGACTGGTACCCACAGGACCGGAACACCCTGGACTGGAACTCCACTTCACCTACACTTGGCCACCGTCCCCCAGGAGTTGAGCCCCTGGGTTCGGGCGGCCGGCAGGACTTTACCTGAGACAGGAAACACAGGGACTGGGGTACTAGGACAAGCCTGCAACAGGAGTGCTCCTAAATACTGAACAAAAGTGTTCCTAAGCCCTACACCAACTGAAGAGCTCCTAAGCCCTACACTAACAGAAGTGCTCCTACCAGAAACTAACAGGGGTGCCCCTACGCCCTTCACTAACAGGGGAGCTCCTAGGCACTAAACTAACAGGAGTGCCCTTAGGCACTAAACTAACAGGAGTGCCCCTAGGTACTAAACAATAAAAGGACTTCCTAAGCCCTATACTAACAGAAGTGCTACTAATAGCACCGCTAGGGGAAGCAGGGGAGCCACAGGGAAAGAGCAGGGAACCTAAACACATAAACTAACAAAGGAGCTTCCTAAGCCCCACGCTACAGCAGTGCACCACAGCACTAACACAGGTGCTCTAAGCACCAAACTACAGCAGTGCTCTACAGCACTAAACTAACCCAGGTGCTACTAAGCACCAAGCTACAGAAGTACTTCTAACAGCAAAACTGAAGTGCCTCTAACAGCACCAAAACCAGAAGTACTTCTAACAGCAAAACTGAAGTGCCTCTAACAGCACCAAAACCAGAAGTACTTCTAACAGCAAACCTGAAGTGCCTCTAACAGCACCAAAACCAGAAGTACTTCTAACAGCAAACAAAGGGAAAGCAAGGGAGCCACAAGGGAAAAGCAGGGAAGCAAAACACATACATCAAAAGTGCACACTGCACTAACACTGACCTGGCCCTAAAGCAAAGTAGCAAAAGCAAACGTTGCAAAGGCCCCGAAGGGAAGAACACCACTTCCTTATCAAGGCCCTGCCAGATGATGTCACACTTCCTAGACACAGGCAGACAGCACACAGAACCAGAGAGGACTAACCCACACAGATGTAGTAAAGAGAAGCTATTGAAGCCATGCTGGAAACAGCCAGTACACCCAGAGAGAGAGGCAGAGCTAACTAAGGCAACACCCACAGCTGCAGTATAGTAAAGCAATTAGAGTCATGATGTGAGCAGCCAGCACAGAGAGACAGAGCTAGCTCAGAAAAGACAGACAGAAAAAACAGAAGTTGACCCCCAGAACTAAGGTAAGTCTGGGGGGAAGGGGGGTCACGGCCACAATCATGATACGGACGAAGGACCACTCGCTCCTTAGAAAATTGTAGAAATGGAGATCTACAGGAAAAAGCTTGTAACTCCGAGACTCTCCTAGCTGACGTAATAGCCACAAAAAATACTGTCTTAAGCGTCAAATCCTTCAAAGAACATGCTTGCAATGGTTCAAATGGAGGTCTTGTCAGCGTCGAAGGGAAAATTAGGTTCTTACCTTGGTAATTTTCTTTCCTTTAGTCATAGCAGATGAAGCCATTACGTATGGGTTATGTCCATCAACCAGCAGGGGAGATAGAGAGCACTCAAACTTTCACAGTGCCCTCTTGGCCAGCTAGCTCCACTGCCTCTTCAGTATTTGAAGCTTCCAAAGCAGTATGGCAAACCGCAATGGGAATCACAAGAGCTTTCCTCACAGCGAATGATGGCCCATCACAAGGGCATGAACTCATAAAGGAGGGAATGCACATCCTCCTGGAGGGAATAAACTCATCCTCCTTATTGTATAAGTGGAGGGGAACACACGCGCCTCCTGGAGGGAATCACACATCCTTCCAACACACTGGAGGGAATGAACTCATCCTCCTATTTATAGAACTGGAGGGGAACACACGCGCCTCCTGGAGAGAATCAACACATTCTCCAAAAAAAACATGCTGGAGGGAAAGAACACATCCTCCTAAATTTAAACTGAACATGAATCCTGAAGATTGTTTTCCAACTTTCTCCCAAGGAAGGAACTTCAGGAAATTAGAACAGAACCTGAAAAACAGATTCACAGCATACAGACAATCATACAGGGAGGGCTCATGGCTTCATCTGCTATGACTAAAGGAAAGAAAATTACCAAGGTAAGAACCTAATTTTCCCTTCCTTGTCATCAAGCAGATGAAGCCATTACGTATGGGATGTAACAAAGCAATCCCTAGATAGGGTGGGAACAAGCCACACCACGCGCTAGCACTTGTGCACCAAAACACGCATCCCTCCTGGCAGCCACATCCAGCCTGTAATGTTGGGCAAAGGAGAGCTTAGAAGCCCATGTTGCTGCACTGCATATCTCTTGAAGAGAGAGTGCTCCAGTTTCAGCCCAAGAGGAAGAAATCTCTCTAGTAGAATGTGCCTTAAAGGCTACAGGTGGAACCCTGCCGGCCAGCAGATAAGCTGAAAAGATAGTTTCTTTGAGCCAGCGGGCAATAGTGGCGTTAGACGCTGGAGACCCTCTGCGAGAACCGGATAGCAAAACAAACAGATGATCAGAAGTCCTGAAAGAGTTAGTAACTCGCAGATACTGCAGCAGAGTCCTGCGCACATCCAAAAGGTGCAGCTGCCCAAAAGATTCTGGAAACTCTTCCTCTGAAAAAGAGGGCAAGAAAATAGGCTGGTTTAGGTGAAAGGCTGAAACCACCTTAGGCATAAAGGAAGGCATGGTCCGAACCGTGACTCCGGACTCTGAAAATTGCAGAAAAAGGTCTCTACAGGACAGCGCCTGGAGCTCTGACACCCGTCTCGCCGAGGTAATGGCCACCAGAAAAACGGCCTTCAGTTTCAAATCTTTCTCCGATGCTCACCGAAGCGGCTCAAAAGGAGATGCCTGCAGGGTTTTCAAAACTAGCCCCAGGTTCCAAGCTGGAAAGGGTGCTCGCACTGGAGGTCGGAGCCGAAGCACCCCTCTAAGAAACCGTGCCACATCTGGGTGAGCAGCCAAAGACACGCCTTCCACCTTACCACGAAGGGAGGCCAACACTGCCACCTGCACCCGCAGGGAATTATAGGCCAAGCCTTTTTGTACACCTTCCTGCAAAAAGTCCAGAATCGGCGAGACAGGAGCCCGCATTGGAGCAATGGCTCTGGAAGCACACCAAGACTCAAACAAGCACCAAATCCTGGCATAAGCCACGGAAGTGGACCGCTTGCGGGCTTGCAGGAGAGTGGAAATAACTTTATTGGAATAACCTTTATCCCTCAATTGCGCCCTCTCAATAGCCATGCCGTAAGACCAAAGCGGCCGGCGTCCTCCATGGCTACCGGTCACTGAGTCAACAGGTTCGGTACCAGAGGTAACCGCAGAGGAGCCTCCAGGAGCATCTGTCAGAGGTCTGCATACCAAGGTCTCTCCTTGGCCAATCCAGGGCGATGAGGACCACTTCTCCTGGGTGCAGCCGAATCCGCAAGAGCAGGCGCCCTATCAAGGGCCATGGGGGAAACACATAAAGTAGACCCGGAGGCCAGGGTTGAGCCAAGGCATCCAACCCCGCCGAGCGAGGATCTCTCCGTCTGCTGAAGAAGCACGGGACTTTGGTATTGGCACTTGTCGCCATTAGATCCATCACGGGCTTGCCCCATTTGGCACAGATCTGCAGGAATACTTCGTCTGCCAGATTCCATTCTGCTGGATCGATCTGATGCCTGCTTAGATAATCGGCCTGCACATTGCTCTGACCTGCAATATGAGCTGCCGACAGACACTGAAGATGCAGCTCGGCCCAGTGGCAAATCAGTTCGGCCTGCGCGGCTAGTGCTCTGCACCTTGTTCCGACTTGTCGATTTATATAGGCCACCGTTGTCGTGTTGTCCGACATCACTCTGACAGCCAATCTTTCCAGGGTCACTTGAAAGGCCAGAAGCGCCTGAAACACCGCTTTCAACTCTAGGCGGTTGATGGACCACTCCGACTCCTCGGGTGTCCATAGACCCTGGGCATGCTTCCCCTTGCAGTGTGCGCCCCAGCCCTTCAGGCTGGCATCTGTTACCACTAGGCACCAAACGGGGAGCGTCAGCGGCATTCCTCGCCGCAGCATGCTGTCCGAGAGCCACCACTCCATGCTGAGTCGGGCCGCAGGGAGCCAAGTAAGTCTGCATTGGTAATCCTGAGAAATAGGAGACCATCTCCGGAGTAGGGAATAATGTAGAGGTCTCAGGTGTGCTCTCGCCCAGGGTACCACTTCCATCGTGGCTGTCATCGATCCCAGCAGCTGGACAATGTCCCAAGCTCGCGGGTGGGGCATCCTCAGGAGCAGACGGACCTGATTCTGAAGCTTGCACCGCCTTAGCTCGGGTAGGAACACATAGCCCGAGACTGTGTCGAACCTGGCCCCCAAAAACTCTAGAGATTGTGAAGGGGACAGGTGACTTTTGGCCATATTGACGACCCAGCCTAGAGATTGCAGTACTGAGACCACTCTGGCTGTAGCTTGTAAGCTCTCTGTTGCAGAGTCTGCTCTGATGAGCCAGTCGTCTAGGTACGGGTGAACCCTGATACCTTCTCGCCTGAGAAAAGCAGCTACTACCACCATTACCTTCGAAAAGGTTCGGGGAGCTGTGGCGAGGCCAAAAGGCAAGGCCCTGAACTGGAAATGTTTTCCCAACACCGCAAACCTCAGAAACTTCTGGTGCGGGGGCCAAATCGGTATGTGCAAGTAAGCTTCTTTCAGGTCTAGAGACGTGAGAAACTCTCCTGGCTGTACCGCCGCAATGACGGAGCGCAGGGATTCCATGTGGAAATGCCGCACTCTCAGGGACTTGTTCACTTCTTTTAAGTCCAGAATAGGGCGAAAGGACCCACCTTTTCGCGGCACCACAAAGTAGATGGAGTATCGGCCGCAGCCTTGCTCGGCGGGAGGCACCGGGGTCACAGCCCCTAACTGAATCAGACCTTGTAAAGTCTCCTCCACCGCCGCCCGTTTGACGGCAGAACCGCATCGGGACTCCACAAACACGTCTCTTACTGGGGCGTTGAATTCTATTCTGTATTCATCTCTGATCAGGTCCAGAACCCACTGATCTGAGGAAATCTTGGCCCACTCCTAGACAAAGAGGGAAAGCCGTCCTCCGATGACAGGCATCGAGGAGAGGGCCGGCGCACCATCATTGAGAGGGTCGCCCCTGAACTCCTGGTCTTGAGCCACCGGCTGCGGAACGCTTGTCCGAGCGAAAGGAGTTCCTCTGCTGACCACGGGCACGTGAAGTGAACCCAGCAGAACGCCCCGGGCGGTACCTTCTAGCTTCACGGAAGCGAGGTCTGTACGAGGAGGAGGAAGGCCTCTGCCTATCTTCGGGCAAGTGCTGGGGTTTTGGATCACCCAGGCCTTTCACAATTTTCTCTAACTCCTCACCAAATAGGAGAAGTCCTTGAAAAGGCAACTTCACCAACCTTTGCTTAGAGGCCATGTCCGCTGCCCAGTGTCATAGCCACAGACGACGGCGAGCCGCCACTGCTACTGCCATTTGTTTAGCCGAAGCTCTGACAAGGTCATAAAGGGCATCAGCCAGAAAGGACAAGGCCACCTCCATCCGCGGAGCCACATCCAAGAAGGGCTCCGCTCCATCTCCGTGCTGAGCCACTGCCTGTTGCAGCCAAGCTAGGCAGGCTCTCACAGCATAACAGCTGCATGCAGACGCCCGAACAGTGAGACCTGCAATTTCAAAGGACCGTTTCAATGCTGTTTCCAGCCTACGGTCTTGAACATCCTTCAGGGCAACACCTCCTTCAACAGGGAGGGTAGTTCTCTTTGTCACCGCAGTGACTAGGGCATCCACTGTAGGCATTTGAAAACGAGCCATATGTCCCTCACGCAGAGGGTATAACTGCCCCATAGCCCTGGAAACTCTCAAAGGTCTCTCGGGGTCAGCCCACTGAGCCAAAACAAGCTCTAGGATGGAGTCATGCAAAGGGAAGGCCCGAGCAGCTTTCTTGGTACTAGCCATCCTGGGATTACCCGAGGATGCCATGCCACTGTCAGGATCTTCAATCGAGAGGGCCTGCAGGGTATCTGAAATAAGCGCTGGCAGCTCATCACGGTGGAAAATCCTCACCGCGGAGGGATCATCCAGATCCTGTGGTAAATCCGCACCTGACTCTGGTTCCTCAGACCAAGAACGTCTGTCAGAGTTCTCCGAATCCTCACACCCCGACCACGGGGGGGGGGGGGGGGGGGGGAAGTTGCACCACAATCTGAAGGGGAATTAACCCTTCTGCGCTTATCTTTAGGCCAAGCATCCGGGAAAAAAGCCTCACTGGGCAGTCCCAGGCCAGAATACATCGGGGGGGCAATCAGAGGAGCCTCAGGCGACCCTTGAGGAAGGGCTCTTTTCATCATGTATGCTTTATGCAGCAAAAGCACAAAATCCGGGGAGAAAATCTCACCCTGGGCACCCAAATCCTGTCCGGTGCTAGCCACTCCTGAAATAACCTCATCTGGAGGTGCCCCACCCGGCTCAGGTCTCTCCGTGTCCACGGAGGCCGCGCCATGCGGTGTAAGCAAAATGGCGCCCGCTGCCATATCAGAGCGGGAAGAAACATCGCTCGCCATGCTCGGGCCGGCTCCTACGCCAGTACAGCACGATTTACAGAGCCCTGCTGCTGATTTGCGCTTGCCACAAGTGGAACAGCGCTTTACATTGTCCGCAGCCATCGCCGAAAAAAACGGCGGTAAAATCCAAAATGGCGGTTTCGCGCCAAAATCGCCCCAATCGCGGGCCCACCCCGGAGGAGTTGGAAAACATTCTTACCTCAAAGGATCTAGTGTACAACTATGATCCTGCTGAAAATCAGGTCAAAAACCTCTGTTCCAGCGTCTCTGCGTTTAAAAACGCGACACGACTTTTTTTTTTTTTTTAAAGCTGTGAGGAAAGCAGAGGTATTGAAGACTCCGGAGGCTCAGATGAGTGGGAAAGGCAGGGAAAGAGCGAACCTATATGCCTGCATCCACTGTTGGTGGGTAAGGACAGGGAAAGCAAGGCAATATGTCCACATCCACAGAGGTATGGGTAAGGCAGGGAAAGGGCTAACCTATGTGCCTTTAAAGTGAAGCTGCTATAGCCTCCAACACCCCGGTTAACAACTGGCAAGCCAGGAACCACCTCCCGGCAGATTTTTCTGGAGCTCGAACAAGCTGCAGCCACCCTGCTAAGGGAGATAGAGAATACTGAAGAGGCAGTGGAGCTAGCTGGCCAAGAGGGCACTGTGAAAGTTTGAGTGCTCTCTATCTCCCCTGCTGGTTGATGGACATAACCCATACGTAATGGCTTCATCTGCTTGATGACAAGGAAAGAACCAGATTAAGGTCCCAAGATGGAAAGACCGATCTGACCGGAGGACGGATAAGACTGACTCCCTTCAAAAAACGAGCTACCTCGGGAAGACTAGCCAAAGAGTTACCCCAAATCTGACCTCTGTGTCTGTGGTCGTGACCCCTCATAGCCTCTACCTGATTTCTGGGAGTCAGCTTCTGAGCTGGCTTCTGCCTATCCTTTCTGGAGTAGTTCTGTCTTTGGGGAGGTCTGTTTTGGTTTCCTATCTCTGGCAGCTGTCATCTGGGTTGGATCAAGGGCTGCAGCCATCTTGGATGGCTCAAGAGTCGTAGCCATCTTGGATAGCTCAAGGGCTACAGCCATCTTGGATAGATCATATCATAGGAAGCCATCCTGGAGTAACGAGGACAGGAAGGAAGCCCATATTTGGTCCTTAGAGATCTCCTGTGGGAACAGCCTCCATAGTTACTTAGATTTGCTGCAGCTGCGCCTCAGGTGTGGATGGGCTTTATTAATCACCTAGAGACTGCAGTCTTTTGGCCTTTGCATTGCGTCTTAGGCCCTGGTATGTGGGTGCTGGTGCACTTCTGCCTGAGAGACTTTGTCTGAACCTGATTCTGTCTTTGCTGGTTTCCTGCCTTTTGAACCTTTGCCTGAACCTGGACTTTGCTTTGCTTGCCGCTTGCCTTTTGAACCTTTGCCTGGACCTGGACTTTGCTTTGCTTGCCGCCTGCCTTTTGAACCTTTGCCTGGACCTGGACTTTGCTTTGCTTGCCGCCTACCTTTTGAATCTTTGCCCGGACCTGTCTTCTGCTTGCTGGCTGACTGCCTAGAGACCTTGCCTGGAGTTGCCGGTACGTTAGCTCTGCCTTGTCATTGGTGTGGGGTGGTTTTGCCTGCCACTGCCGCTCCTCAGCAGTGGCCCAAGGGCTCACAAACCGAGTTTCCAACTTTGAATACGTGACACTCTGAAACAAGAGAGAGCTGCCGCTTGCATCTTAAGTGAAGAAAGAGACAGTCCTCTGTCAAAACCTCGCTGCAGAAAATCCAACATCTGAGCCACGGATGCCCGAAAAGGTACAATCCCCGCATCCGCACACCAAGCCTCAAAAATTCTCCAGGTTATAAACGGGCCTGCTGCTCCAGTATGGGGGAGGAAGCCGCCTCCCGCGAATAGCCAGATCTTCACAAAACTGCCACCAGGGGATACTTCAAATTTTTTCAGGTTAATAACCAAAACTTCACTCCAGAGCCCTGGGTTAGGGCTTCTCAGGCAGGGCTGTTCTGCCTTGTTTAGTACATCAGCCTACTAAACACAAAGACTCTGCCCCCTTCTCTGAGGAGGATGCAATAGTCCTTTTGAAATCCCTCCTTTTTGTCAAAGTCAGTAGCAAACAAACAGTACTTGCTCCCAAGCAGGATTTCCCCTCTTCCCCCCAGGCAGTCTTCTTTCCTAAACAAGCCTTTCAAATTCAACAGAGTTTCTCAAAATAATCAGGTTTCAAAAACAGGTTTGTAATTCTCCCAGCAAACTTTCCAACATTCAGGGTTTCCCCAAAGCAAACAGGTCCCCCAAAAGAAAACAGGCTTCTCTATTTAAGCAGGGTTTAAATCAAAATACAATTCCAAAACAATGTAGGTTTGCAAACCTTCAGGTGCTGCGCTCCTCAGGGCTCTCAAGCTCCCATTCCATTCTGGTTTCCTCCTGCTGCTCAGCCTGATTAACTCCTTCTTCCACCCATTCCTCCTCCTGCTTCTCACCCCACCCTTCCCTATTACAGGTGGGCGGCATGATATACTGATTGCGGGTCCAGGGGAACTGGGCTCCTTCATTCTCCCTTCCTCTTGTGGTCAGAGACGGTATATGGCCAGCTTGCCTATCCCCTGGGCTTCCCCTGCTGGGAATGGATATGCATTCTGGGAGATGTAGTTCAGGGTTTTGCTGCTTCATTCTATACATCTGGAATGTAGCCTTGTCAGAACGTATATAACTGAGAGAGGTGGAACGACGACGAGAGTGAAGCATGGTGGAAATCACGGGAGAGAAACCCCCCTCTTAGCTAAACGGGCTTGTTCAAGAGCCAGGCCGTAAGACAAAATCGAGCCGGATCTGGATGCGGAACTGGTCCTTGGAGTAGCAAAGCCTTGTGGACTGGAAGACGAAGAGGAGAGGCCACCGTCAAACGTTGAAGGTCCGCGTACCAAGGACGCCAAGGCCAGTCAGGTGCTACGAGAATTACCGGCCCCCCATGTTCCTCGATCCTCTGTAGAAGACGACCCAAGAGCGGCCACGGAGGAAACGCGTAAAGAAGGTCGGAGGGCAACTGTTGTAAGACAGCGTCTACCCCTGCCACTTTTACACCCTTTCGGCGACTGAAGAAGCGAGGAGCTTTCGCATTGAGACTGGAGGCGAAAAAAATCTAGAACTGGAGTGCCCCAGCACTGCACTATTAACTGAAACACACGATCGCTGAGAGTCCATTCTCCTGGTTCGAGAGTGTGACGACTGAGAAAGTCTGCTTGAACGTTTTCTACTCCTGCGACATGCGAGGCTGATATGGCCGCGAGATGAGTCTCTGCCCACGTCATGAGACTCTCCGCCTGCTGACACAAAAGACGGCTCCTCGTTCCTCCCTGGTGGTTGATGTAGGCCACTGCCGAGGCATTGTCCGAGAGAACACGCACTGCCTTGTCCTCCAGGAGATGCGAGAACTGCAAGAGCGCTAACCGGATCGCCCTGGTCTCCAAGAAGTTGATGGATTGGGCCGCTCCCAGAGGCGACCAGAGACCCTGGGCCCACCTATCTAGGCAATGAGCTCCCCAGCCGCGAAGACTAGCATCTGTCGTTAAGGCTACCCACCAAGGAGACTCCAAAGGCATTTCCGCGGTAAGATTCTTCATTCGTAGCCACCAGGCCACCAGAGAGCTGCATTCCCTGTGGCACAGCGACAACCTCATTAGAAGAGGATCCCTCTGAGAGGACCATCGGGACAGGAGAGCCCACTGAAGCGACCTCATGTGCGCCCTTGGCCCAGGGAACTACCTCTACAGTGGCTGCCATGGATCCGAGGACCTGAAGATAATCCCGAGCACACAGAATTTTCTGATGAAGTAAATCTAGTATCTGTGACCGGAGCTTTAGAATCCTGCCCTGCGGGAGAAAAACTCGGCCCCGCGCCGTGTCGAAGGTGACTCCCAAATACTCTAGAGACTGAGAAGGAACCAAATGACTCTTGGCTATATTCACCACCCAACCTAGGGACTGCAAGAAAGCCACCAGTCGGGCAGTGACGAGACAACTCTCCTGATAAGACTTTGCTCTGATCAAACAGTCGTCTAGGTATGGGTGCACAAGAATCCTGTTTCCTGAGAGCCGCTGCTACCACGGCCATGACTTTGGTAAATATGCATGGTGCTGTCGCGAGGCCAAAGGGCAGAGCCAGAAACTGGAAATGCTGGCCTAGAATCGCAAAGCGTAAGAACTTGTGATGAGCCGGACGGATAGGAATATGCAGATAAGCCTCTGTCAGATTAAGGCTGTTAGAAACTCCCCCGTGCGAACAGCCACTATGACTGATCGAAGGGTCTCCATACAAAAAGATGTGACTCTGAGAGCGCGATTGACAGCTTTGAGATCTAAAATTGGACGAAAAGAACCTTCCTTTTTGGGAACCACAAAGTAAATGGAATAAAGACACTGCTTGTGCTCTGAAGGAGGGACTGGACAAATAACCCGAAGATCTAATAGCTTCTGAAGAGTCTCCCGAACCACACCCGCCTTGAGACGGGAACAGCAGGGAGACTCCACAAAGGCGTCTGAAAGAGGTCTTGCGAATTCTAAGGCATAACCTTCTCGAATAACTTCCAAGACCCACTGATCTGTGGTGATGTGGGCCCACCTCTGATAGAACTGAGCAAGACGAGCTCCTACAGGGACCAGAGGAGAGGCCCTCGCACCTTCATTGGGAGGAATGTGACTGGGAACGGAAACCTGAGTTGGAGAAAGCCCCTCCTCTGTGAGAACCCCGAAAGGACTGAATCCTGTTGAAAAAATGAGACCTCTGAGGCTGAAAGCCTCGACCAGCCTGAAACCTACGAAAACCTCTTACTCTACCCTCTGCCAAACAACGCACCCCGACTAGACAGACAAGGCCTATCTTCTGGGAGACGAGGAACTTTAGCATCCCCTAAGGAACTGACCAATTTATCTAATTCTTCTCCAAAGAAGAAAGAACCTTTAAAAGGGAACTTGCTCAACTTAGACTTGGAGGCTGCGTCCGCAGACCAATCTTTCAACCACAGAGATCGGCGAGCCATGACCCCCAAGGCCAAGGACTTAGAGGACGCTCGAAGCAAATCATATAGAGCATCCGCCAGAAAAGCTGCACCCGTCTCAGTCTTAGCTACCTCTATATTGATAGCTTGAAGATCTTCCAAACTCCTATCCAGGACTTTCTCCGCCCACCGAAAACAGGCTCTAGCCACTAAAGAACCACAAATGGCGGCTTGTACTGCCAAAGATGAAACATCAAAACTGTTCTTAAGCAGAGAATCTATTCTTCTATCCTGAACATCACGGAGAGCCGTTCCTCCATCGACAGGAACCGTGTTACGTTTAGTAACCGCCGACATCACCACATCAACAACTGGAACTCTAAGCAAAGTTCTATCTGCTTCTGGAACCGGATAAAGATGAGACATCGATCTGGTTGGGCGAAAAGCCGTATCTGGGACCTCCCATTGCACCTTAATCACATCCCAAATGTCCTGATGCATGGGAAAAGTTTTGGCAGCGGATCTAGAACCCTTAATTAAAAAATCTACCTTGCGGAGTTCTGAAACTGTCGGAGGATCATCAAAGTTCAAAGTAGAGGAGACCAGAGAAATGAGCTCCTGCAAGTCATCTTTATGGAAAATTCTAGCCACAGAAGGATCTTCCCCTTGGGCGAAAGATTCAGCTTCAGGGTCTGTAGAAGAGCGATCATCCCAGACATTTTCCGCTAGCTCTTCCTCCTCTTCCAAAAAGGGCATCTCCTGATCGTGATCAGACCAAAAATCTCCACGCAAATCACCTTCCCTAGATTTCTTAGAAGGTGGAGGAGCAAATCTGAGAGAATCCCCTGTTCCAGCTCCCACATTGCCTTTCTGCATCAAAAAGGCCTGGTACATCTGGAGCACAAACTTAGGAGGAAAACCTCCTGCCTGAGTGGGCCCAGCTTGTACCAGAGCTCCTGAAGCAAAAACATCCGAATTTGCAACACTTACATCTGTAGCTTGAGCACGCGACGGCGATGACGGAGCGGGAATAAAAATGGCGGGCTTTCGCGCCAAATTCGCGGGAACGGCTTCCGGAGGCGCGCCTGACCCCTCCGTACCGGCTGGAGCCGACTGCAACGGCGAAGAACCCTGAACCGCCAACTGAACTCCCGGAGACGAAGGAAGAACAGGACCTGATGCTGACACTAGCGCCTTACAGTACTTACAAGCGCCGGAAGAGGATACTCCCCGATGCTGGCAGACAGCGCATCTCTTGAGCTTCTCCAACATGGCAGCGGACACGCGCGTACACAATTTGTGCCTAAAATCTCTTTGAACAAGGCCCCGCTCCGTCGACCCAAATAGCGCTAATAAACAAATACACCCCCCAAAAAAAACAGAAGGTAAGAGCAAGCAGAAGAAGCCTTTCCTCTCTGTATTTTTTGTTTTAAAGAAACCTTTCCTGTCTTTGTTTTAAACAACACAGACACCCAGAACACTAAACAGAGCTGCCTGCTCGTCAGAGTAATGGGAAAACACTTTCTTTTTTTTTTTTTTATTCTGGCTGCCTCTCCCAAAAAGGGAACCCTTCCCTAGAAATTAAATTAACAGAAGGGAGGTGGGGAGGAAGAGGGGGAGGGACCCGGGACACCCGAGTGTAGCACCCCTGAGGCTGTAAGCTAAAGAAGCTGACAATTTCTAACAAGCCTCAAAGAATTTCTGTGGCACAGACAAAGAGAAATCAGAAGACAAAGGCTGTAACTGAAAAAAGAGAGACTAATGGGCTCACTTCCTACCTGCTGGGAGACTGAGAAAATACTGAGGTTAGGGTCACTTGGCCAGGGCTCTTATTGGCTCTCTAGAGTCAGAGTTTTTTCTCAGTCTCCACCTGCTGGAAGGCGTGCACAACCCATCAGTCTAATCCTGGGCCGGTCTGGAGGGATGCTAAGGAATAGAATGTTAGGTATTATTAGGAAAGGAATGGAAAACAAACGTGAGGACGTTATAATGCCTTTGTTTCGCTCCATGGTGCGACTCCGTTCTCTTCTGTTCTACAAGGGAAAATTAGGTTCTTACCTTGGTAATTTTCTTTCCTTTAGTCATAGCAGATGAAGCCATTACGTATGGGTTGTGTCCATCAACCAGCAGGGGGAGATAGAGAGCACTCAACTTTTCACAGTGCCTCATGGCCAGCCAGCTCCACTGCCTCTTCAGTATTTGAAGCTTCCAAAGCAGTATGGCAAACCGCAATAGGAATAACATGAACTTTCCTCACAGCGAACGATTGCCCCTTAACAAGAGCATGAACTCAAAAGGAGGGAATGAACACATCCTCCTGGAGGGAATAAACTCGTCCTCCTTATTGTATAACTGGAGGGGATACACGCAACCTCCTGGAGGGAATAAACTCATCCTCCAAAACATAAACTGGAGGGAATGGACTCATCCTCCTATAAGTGAACATGAATCCTGAAGACTGTTTTCCAACTTTCTCCCAAGGAAGGAACTTCAGGAAACAAGAACAGAACCTGAAACAGATTCACAGCATACAGACAATCATACAGGGAGGGCTCATGGCTTCATCTGCTATGACTAAAGGAAAGAAAATTACCAAGGTAAGAACCTAATTTTCCCTTCCTTGTCATCAAGCAGATGAAGCCATTACGTATGGGATGTAACAAAGCAATCCCTATATAGGGTGGGAACAGGTCACAGCACGCGCTAGCACTTGTGCTCCAAAATGCGCATCCCTCCTAGCAGCCACATCCAGCCTGTAATGTAGGGCAAAAGAGAGCTTAGAAGCCCATGTTGCTGCACTGCATATCTCTTGACGAGAGAGTGCTCCAGTTTCAGCCCAAGAGGAAGAAATCGCTCTGGTAGAATGCGCCTTAAAGGCTACAGGCGTAGACCGGCCGGCAAGCAGATAAGCTGAAAAGATAGTTTCTTTGAGCCAGCGGGCAATAGTGGCTTTAGACGCTGGAGACCCTCTGCGAGGACCTGACAGCAAAACAAACAGATGATCATAGATCCTGAAAGAGATTGTAACTCGCAGATACTGCAGCAGAGTCCTGCGTACATCCAACAGGTGCAACTGCCCAAAAGATTCTGGAAACTCCTCCTTATCAAAGGAGGGCAAGAAAATAGGCTGGTATAGGTGAAACGCTGAAACCACCTTAGCCATGAAGGAAGGCACGGTCCAAACCGTGACCCCGGACTCTGAGAATTGCAGAAATGGGTCTCTACAGGACAGCGCCTGGAGTTCTGACACCCGTCTCGCCGAAGTAATGGCCACAAGAAAAACGGCCTTTAGTGTCAAATCATTCTCCGATGCTCGCCGAAGCGGCTCAAAAGGAGAAGCCTGCAGGGCCTTCAAAACTAGCCCCAGGTTCCAAGCTGGACAGGGTGCTCGCACGGAAGGCCGGAGCCGAAGCACCCCACTAAGAAACCCTGCCACATCTGGATGAGCAGCTAAAGACATGCCTTCAACCTTACCACGAAGGGAGGCCAACGCTGCCACTTGCACCCGCAGGGAATTATAGGCCAAGCCTATTTGTACACCATCCTGCAAAAAGTCCAGAATCGGCGAGACAGGAGCCCGCATGGGTGTGATCGCTTTTGAAGCACACCAAGACTCAAACTGGCGCCAAATCCTGGCATAAACCACAGAAGTGGAACGCTTGTGGGCCTGCAGGAGAGTGGAAATGACTGTGTTTGAATAGCCTTTGTCCCTCAATTGCGCCCTCTCAATCGCCATGCCATAAGACCAAAGCGGCAGGCATCCTCCATGGCTACCGGGCCCTGTGACAACAGGTTCGGTACCAGAGGTAAAGGAAGGGGAGCCTCCACTAGCATCTGTCGGAGGTCCGCATACCAAGGCCTCCTGGGCCAATCCGGGGCGAAGAGGACCACTTCTCCTGGGTGCAGCCGAATCCGCAGGAGCATGCGCCCTATCAAGGGCCATGGAGGGAACACATATAGTAGGCCCGGAAGCCAGGGCTGAGACAAGGCATCCAACCCTGCTGAGCGAGGATCTCTCCATTTGCTGAAGAAGCACGGGACTTTGGCATTTGAACTTGTCGCCATAAGATCCATCACGGGCTTGCCCCATTTGGCACAGATCTGCAGGAATACTTCTTCTGCTAGTTCCCATTCTGCTGGATCGATCTGATGCCTGCTTAGATAATCAGCTTGCACGTTGCTCTGACCTGCAATGTGAGCTGCTGACAGAAACTGAAGATGCAGCTCGGCCCAGTGGCAAATCTGTTCGGCCTGCGCGGCCAGTGCTTTGCACTGAGTGCCGCCTTGTTGATTTATGTAGACCACTGCTGTCGTGTTGTCCGACATCACTCTGACAGCCAACCCTTCCAGGGTCACTTGAAAGGCCAGAAGCGCCTGAAACACCGCTTTCAACTCCAGGCGGTTGATGGACCACTCCGACTCCTCGGGCGTCCATAGACCCTGGGCATGCTTCCCCTTGCAATGTGCGCCCCAGCCCTTCAGGCTGGCATCCGTCACTACTAGACACCAATCGGGGAGCGCCAGTGGCATTCCTCGCTGCAGCATGCTGTCTGAGAGCCACCACTCCATGCTGAGTCGGGCCGCAGGGAGCCAAGAAAGTCTGCATTGATAATCCTGAGAAACTGGAGACCATCTTTGAAGTAGGGAATACTGTAGAGGTCTCAGGTGCACTCTCGCCCAGGGCACCACTTCCAATGTGGCTGTCATCAATCCCAGCAGCTAGACAATGTCCCAAGCTCGCAGGTGGGGCATCCTCAGGAGCAGACGGACCTAATTCTGAAGCTTGCACCGCCTTAGCTCGGGTAGGTATACATAGCCCGAGCCTGTGTCGAACCTGGCCCCCAAATATTCTAGAGATTGCGAGGGGGTCAGGTGACTTTTGGCCATATTGACGACCCAGCCTAGAGATTGAAGTACTGAGACCACTCTGGCTGTAGCTTGATAGCTCTCTGTTACAGAGTCTGCTCTGATGAGCCAGTCGTCTAGGTATGGGTGAACCCAGATACCTTCTCGCCTAAGCAAAGCAGCTACTACCACCATTACCTTCGAAAAGGTTCGGGGAGCTGTGGCGAGGCCAAAAGGCAAGGCCCGGAACTGGAAATGTTTTCCCAACACCGCAAACCTCAGAAACTTCTGGTGCGGGAGCAAAATTGGTATGTGCAAGTAAGCTTCTTTCAGGTCTAGAGATGTGAGAAACTCTCCTGGCTGTACCGCAGCAATGACAGAGTGCAGGGTTTCCATGTAGAAAAGCCGCACTCTCAGGGACTTGTTTAATTCTTTTAAGTCCAGAATAGGGCGAAAAGACCCACCTTTTCGCGGCACCACAAAGTATATGGAGTATCGGCTGTAGCCGTGTTCGGCGGCAGGTACCGGGGACACGGCCCCTAACTGAATCAGACCTTGCAAAGTCTCCTCTACCGCCGCCCGTTTGGCGGCAGAACCGCATCGGGACTCCACAAACACGTCTCTTATTGGGGCGTTGAATACTATTCTGTAGCCATCTCTGATCAGGTTCAGAACCCACTGATCTGACGAAATATTGGCCCACTCCTCGGCAAAGACGTCCTCCAATGACAGGAATCGAGGAGGGGGCCGGCGCACCATCATTGAGAAGGTCGCCCCTGAACTCCAGGCCTAGAGCCAGTGGCTGCGGAACGCTTGTCCGAGCGAAAGGAGTTCCTCTGCTGAAAAACGGGCACGAGAAGTGAACCCAGCAGAATGCCCCGGGCGGTACCTTCTAGCTTCACGGAAGCGAGGTCTATAAGAGGAGTGGACCGCCTGGCCCTTGGAGGAAGGCCTCGGCCTATCTTCGGGCAAGCGCTGGGGTTTAGGATCTCCCAGGCCTTTAACAATTTTTTTCCAACTCCTCACCAAATAGGAGAAGGCCTTGAAAGGGCAACCTCACCAACCTTTGCTTAGAGGCCATGTCCGCTGCCCAATGTCGTAGCCAAATAAGACGGCGAGCCGCCACTGCTACTGCCATTTGTTTAGCCGAAACACTGACAATATCATAAAGGGCATCAGCCAAAAAGGACAAGGCCGACTCCAGTCATGGAGCCACATGCGAGAAGGGCTCCGCTCCATCTCCGGGCTGTTCCAACGCCTGTTGCAACCACGCCAGGCAGGCTCTAGCAGCATAACAACTGCATGCAGACGCCCGAACAGTAAGACCTGCAATTTCAAAGGACTGTTTAAGTGCTGCTTCCAGCCTACGGTCTTGAATATCCTTCAGGGCAACTCCTCCTTCCACAGGGAGGGTAGTTCTCTTTGTCACAGCAGTGACTAGGGCATCTACTTTAGGCATTGCAAAGCGAGCCAAATGCTCCTCACGCAGAGGGTATAATTGCCCCATAGCCCTGGAAACTTTCAAAGGTCCCTCGGGGTCAGCCCACTGAGCAGAAATAAGCTCTTGGGTGGAGTCATGCAAAGGAAAGGCTCGAGCAGGCTTTTTGATACTAGCCATCCTAGGATTCACAGAGGAGGCCGTGCCACTGTCAGGCTCTTCAATAGAAAGGACCTGTAGGGCATCTGAAATAAGCGCTGGCAGCTCATCACGGTGGAAAATCCTCACCGCGGAGGGATCATCCAGATCCTGTGGTAATTCTGCACCTGACTCTGGCTCCTCAGACCACGAAGGCCTGCCAGAACTCTCCGAATCCTCACAGCCCGACCTCGGGGGGGGGGGGGGGGGGGGAAGGAGGTGCACCACAATCTGAAGGAGAATTAGCCCTTCTACGCTTTTCTTTATGCCAATTATCAGGGAAAAAAGCCTCAGTGGGCAGTCCCAGGCCAGAATCCACCGTGGGGTGGGGGGGGGGGGGGGTGGGGGGGGGGGGGACGACGACAATAGAAGGGGCCTCAGACGACCCTTGAGGGAGAGCTCTTTTCAGCACGTATGCTTTATGCAATAATAACACAAAATCAGGGGAGAAAAACTCGCCCTGGGCACCCAGATCCGGTCCGGGGCTAGCCGCTCCCTGAATAGCCTCAATTCGAGGTGTCCCCCCCCCCCCCCCCCCCCCGGGCTCAGGGCTCTCCGTCTCTACAGAGGCCGTGTCATGCGGAGAATTAAAAATGGCATCCGCTGCCAGCTCTGAGCGGGAAGAATCATCGCTCGCCATGCTCGGGCCGGCTCTTACACCTGTACAGCACGATTTACAGAGCTCCGCTGCTGATTTGCGCTTGCCACAGCGGGAACAGTGCTTTACATTCTCTGCAGCCATCGCCGAAAACGGCGGGAAAATTCAAAATGGCGGTTTCGCGCCTAAAACGCCCCGATCGCGGGCCCACCCCGGAGGAGTTAGAAAACACTCTTACCTCACTAGACCGAGTATCACAGCTCCAGTCCCATAGAAGAATTAAAGGAAAACCTCTGTTCCATTTTTTTTTTTTTTTTAAATGCTGTGAGGAAAGCAGAGGTAATAAGAACTCCAGAGGTTCAGATGAGTGGGAAAGGCAGGGAAAGGCGAACCAATGTGCCTGCATCCACTGAGTGGGAAAGGACAGGGAAAAGCAAGCTAATATGTCCACATCCACGGGGGCATGGGTAAGGCAGGGAAAGGGCTAACCTATGTGCCTTCAAAGTGAAGCTGCTATAGCCTCTAACACCCCGGCTAACAACTGGCAAGCCAGGAGCCACTCCCAGGCAGATTTTTGATGGAGCTCGAAGAAGCTGCAGCCACCCTGCTTGGGGAGATAGAGAATACTGAAGAGGCAGTGGAGCTGGCTGGCCATGAGGCACTGTGAAAAGTTGAGTGCTCTCTATCTCCCCCTGCTGGTTGATGGACACAAACCCATACGTAATGGCTTCATCTGCTTGATGACAAGGAATTACCCTTTCGAAATGTTAACTCCCTAATCTCTAATTGGTCTGTCTTGAATAGACTGTAAGCTCTGATGAGCAGGGACTGTCTCTTCATGTTCAAGTGTACAGTGCTGTGTATGTCTAGTAACCCTATAGAAATGATACGTAGTAGTACTAGTAGTAATAGCAATGCTGCTCAATTACACACCCCGGCAGTATCTGCTTTACAGAGAGGATAATGGCTTCTTATCTCACCAGCTCTGAATTCCTAAATAATCCCGGCTGATTTTATTAAGATGTGCAGAAGGAATTTTATACTTACTTATTACAGGAGGCTGAGTCTGTTCAGACGTCTCTGATTTAGGAGGATCCATCAAGGGGAGATCTTTCTCTTGTTTAACACCGAGTGAGATCACAGATGTTACAACTGGAAGGTCTGTTAAGAGAAAATACATTACAAGGAGTCATCAAAGATAAAATAATACTAAATTAAGAAATGGACTTTAAATCTCTAAATGCCTGGAGACTTTGATCTGAAAATTCAGAGACCTTCAAATGCAAAACATTTACTTACTCTTAATGAGATCTTCTGGGTTTTCTTTTTCCTCCCACTCAAAATGTTCAGTGAAATATTTCTCGTCTTTGTTCTTAATCTTGAATATGACATCAGGATTAACAATTGAATAACCTGTAAGTAAGCAGGAAAATAGCATTTAAATATATATGTAGAAGCCCTGGGGAGGTTTCATCTGTTTCCTGTTGTGAACAAGCAGTGCATGAAAGTGTACATACAGGACTAAGTTCTGTATATGGAGTAAAAAAAAATGATGCTGATAAAAATTGGAGCTAAACGCAATACTACAAAAAGTCCAGAATCGGCGAGACAGGAGCCCGCAACGGGGAAAGCGCTCTTGAACACACCAGACTTCAAACTGGCGCCAAATCCTGGCATAAGCCACGGAAGTGGAGCGCTTACGGGCCTGCAGGAGAGTGGAAATTACCTTATTTGAGTAGCCTTTGTCTCTCAATTGCGCCCTCTCAATCGCCATGCCATAAGACCAAAGCAGCAGGCGTCCTCCATGGCCACCGGACCCCGTGACAACAGGTGCAGAACCAGAGGTAACGGAAAGGGATCCTCCAACAGCATCTGCCGGAACACCACATACCAAGGCCTCCTGGGCCAATCCGGGGCGATGAGCACCACTTCTCCTGGATGCAGCCAAATCCGCAGGAGCACTCGCCCTATCAAGGGCCACGGAGGGAAGACATACAGTAAGCCCAGGGGCCAGGGTTGAGCCAAGGCATCCAACCCGGCAGAGCGAGGATCCCTCCATCTGCTGAAGAAGCACGGGACTTTAGCATTGGAACTGGTCGCCATAAGATCCATCACTGGCTTGCCCCATTTGGCACAAATCTGCAGGAATACATCGTCTGCTAGTTCCCACTCCGCTGGATCGATCTGATGCCTGCTTAGATAGTCGGCTTGCACGTTGCTCTGAACTGCAATGTGAGCTGCTGACAGGGACTGTAGATGCAGCTTGGCCCAGTGGCAAATTTGTTCGGCCTGCGCGGCTAGAGCTCTGCCCTGAGTGCCGCCTTGTCGATTTATGTAGGCCACTGCTGTCGTGTTGTCCGACATCACTCGGACAGCCAATCCTTCCAGGGTCACTTGAAAGGCCAGAAGCGCCTGAAACAACGCTTTCAACTCCAGGCGTTTGATAGACCACTCCGACTCGTCGGGCGTCCACAGACCCTGGGCATGCTTCCCCTGGCAATATGCGCCCCAGCCCTACAGGTTGGCATCTGTCACCACTAGGCACCAATCGAGGAGCGCCAGCAGCATTCCCCGCCGCAACATGTTGTCCGAGAGCCACCACTCCATATTGAGGCAGGGAGCCAAGGAAGTCTGCACTGATAATCCTGAGATACTGGAGACCATCGTTGAAGTAGAGAATACTGTAGAGGTCTCAGGTACGCTCTCGCCCATGGCAACACTTCCAAGGTGGCTGTCATCGATCCCAACAGCTGGACAATGTCCCAAGCTCGCGGGCGGGGCATCCTCAGGAGCAGACGGACCTGATTCTGAAGCTTGCACCGCCTTTGCTCGGGAAGAAACACATAGCCCGAGGCTGTGTCGAACCTGGCCCCCAAATATTCTAGAGATTGCGAGGGGGCAGGTGACTTTTGGCCATATTGATGACCCAGCCCAGAGATTGAAGGACTGAAACCACTCTGGCTGTAGTTAGATGACTCTCTTTTTCTGAGTCTGCTCTGAAGAGCCAGTTGTCTAGGTACGGGAGAAACCGGATACCCTCTCGCCTGAGAAAGGCAGCTACTACCACCATAACCTTGGAGAAGGTTCGGGGAGCTGTGGCGAGGCCAAAAGGCAAGGCCCGAAACTGGAAATGTTTTCTCATCACCGCAAACCGCAGAAACTTTTGGTGCGGGGTCCAAATTGGAATGTGTAAGAAAGCTTCTGTCAGGTCCAGAGACGTGAGAAACTCTCCTGGCTGTACCGCCACAATGACGGAGCACAGGGTTTCCATGTGAAAATGCCGCACTTTTAAGGACTTGTTTAATTCTTTTAAGTCCAGAATAGGGCGAAAAGACCCACCTTTTCGCGGCACCACAAAGTA
This sequence comes from Microcaecilia unicolor, assembly GCF_901765095.1. Taxonomy (NCBI): domain Eukaryota; kingdom Metazoa; phylum Chordata; class Amphibia; order Gymnophiona; family Siphonopidae; genus Microcaecilia; species Microcaecilia unicolor. The sequence goes on along the minus strand of NW_021963723.1, from coordinate 2,731 downwards.
TATGAGTAGCGGCCGCAGCGTGTTCGGCGGGAGGTACTGGGGACACTGCCCTAATGAATCAGGCCTTGTAAGGTCTCCTCTACTGCCGCCCGTTTGGCGGCAGAGCCGCATCAGGACTCCACAAACACGTCTCTTACCGGGGCATTGAATTCTATTCTGTATCCTTCTCTGATCAGGTCCAAGACCCACGGATCTGAGGTAATCTTGGCCCACTCCTCGAGAAAGAGGGAAAGTCGTCCTCCTATTACAGGAATCGAGGAGGGGGCTGGCGCACCATCATTGAGAGGGTCGCCCTTGAACTCCAGGTCTTGAGCCTGCTGCTGCGGAACGTTTGTTTGAGCGAAAGGAGTTCCTCTGCTGAAACCGGCCACGAAAAGTGAACCCAGCAGAACACCCCGGGCGGTATGTCCTAGCTTCATGGCAGCGAGGTCTATAAGAGGAGTGAACCGCCTGACCCTTGGAGGGAGGCCGTGGCCTATCCTCGGGTAAGCGCTGGGGTTTAGCATCCCCCAGGCCTTTCACAATTTTCTCCAACTCCTCACCAAACAGGAGAAGGCCTTGAAAAGGCAACTTCACCAACCTTTGCTTAGAGGCCATGTCCGCTGTCCAATGTCGTAGCCAAATAAGACGGCGAGCTGCCACTGCTACTGCCATTTATTTATCCGAAGCTCTGACAATATCATAAAGGGCGTCAGCCAAAAAGGACAAGGCCGACTCCATCCGCGGAGCCACTTCAGAGAAGGGCTCCGCACCATCACCGGGCTGTTCAACTGCCTGTTGTAACCACGCTAGGCAGGCTCTTGCAGCATAACAACTGCATGCAGACACCCGAATAGTAAGACCTGCAATGTCAAAGAGCCGCTTCAGCGCTGATTCCAGCCGGCGGACTTGTATGTCCTTCAGGGCAACACCTCCTTCAACCGGAAGGGTAGTTCGTTTTGTCACAGCTGTGACTAGGGCATCCACTCTAGGCATTGCAAGGCGAGCCAAATTTTCCTCACTTAGAGGATATAATTGCCCCATAGCCCTGGAAACTTTCAAAGGTCCCTCGGGGTCAGCCCATAGAGCTGAAATAAGCTCTTGGATGGAGTCATGCAAAGGAAAGGCTCGAGCAGGCTTTCTGGAACTAGCCATCCTTGGATTAACAGAGGAGGCTGTGCTACTCCCAGGATCTTCAATCGAGAGGGCTTGTAAGGCATCTGAAATAAGCGCTGGCAGCTCCTCGCTGTGGAAAATCCTCACCGCAGATGGATCATCAAGCTCCTGTGGCAATTCTGCACCCGACTCCGGCTCCTCAACCCAAGAAGTGCTGCCAAACCCCTCAGAATCCTCATAACCCGACCACGGGGGAGGGGAGGGGGTGCGCCACACTCAGAAGGGGAATTAGCCCTTCTGTGTTTATTAGGAGGATAAGAAACAGGCAAAGCCAACTCCAATAGGCCAGGATTCACCGGGGGGGCCTGGGGGGGGGGGGGGGGGCCGGTATAGAGGGTCTCCGAAGATCCTGTGGAAGAGCTCTTTAAGCATGTATGCTCTATGCAGCATTAAAACAAAATCAGGGGAGAAACCGCTCCCTGACTGCCCGGATCCTGTCCAGGGCTATCAACTCATTATTAGCCTCACTCAGAGGACCCCCCCCCCCCCCACGACTCAGGGCTCTCCGTCGCAACGGAGGCCGCGCCATGTGGAAAATCCAAATGGCGTCCGCTGCCAGCTCAGAGGCGAAAGATCGCCGCTCCGCCATGCTCGGGCCGGCTCTACCGTCTGTACAGCACGAATTACAGAGCCCCGCTGTGATATGCGCTTGCTACATTTAAAACAGCGCTTTACAGTCTCCGCAGACATCGCAGAAAATGGTGGTAAAATTCAAAAATGGCGGTTTGTGCCAAAAACATCCCGATCGCGGGCCCACCCCGGAGGAGTCAGAAAACACTCTTACCTCACTAGACCGAGTACCACAGCTCCGGTCCTGCAGAAGAATCTCAAGAAAAGCCTCTTTTCCAAGATCGCTGCGCTAAAGCGCGACGCGACTTTAATTAATTAATTATTTATTTTTTACGCTGTGAGGAAAGCAGAGGCAAAAGAGGTAAATAAAATCACTCCAGAGGCTCAGATAAGTGGGAAAGGCAGGGAAAGGCGAACCAATGTGCCTGCATCCACTGAGTGGGAAAGGACAGGGAAAAGCAAGCTAATATGTCCACATCCACGGGGGCATGGGTAAGGCAGGGAAAGGGCTGACCTATGTGCCTTCAATGTGAAGCTGCTATAGCCTCTAAACCCGGCTAACCAACTGGCAAGCCAGGAGCCACCCCCAGGCAGATTTTTGATAGAGCTCGAAGAAGCTGCAGCCACCCTGCTTGGGGAGATAGAGAATACTGAAGAGGCAGTGGAGCTAGCTGGCCATGAGGCACTGTGAAAGTTGAGTGTCTCTATCTCCCCCTGCTGGTGATGGACACAACCCATACATAATGGCTTCATCTGCTTGATAACAAGGAAGTTGTTGTACAGAACAAGGGAGACAGACTGCAGCTGGTCTTTTATGAAGCCTCCAGTTTAAGGTAAAACATTTTATCTTTTGCAACAGAAGCCAGGTCTCAATTTCAGGTGCCACGGGACCTGGTACTGGGATTTTTTCCACCTCTGATAAACACAACAGCATCCATTCCACTAATGTGTCTGTGTGGTAGATGATAAAAAAAGACATATTACCTCGTGAGATGAGGATGTCATG